>NW_027128306.1:0-18922 GCF_037325665.1 Littorina saxatilis
TCTAAACCTCCAATTATATCAAAATGTAGATGCATACAATTTCGGAAGTGTACACAACAATCTTCGAGAAGTACAGGGGTCAGTAGAAATCGAAGAACTTGACCCGCATCTCATTTCGTTCCTTTGGGAACAACAACGCACTGGTCCACTGGCAAGATGTAGGATGCGGAATCATGCTTCAATGTTGTTATACATGCTATTGCGAGTGGTTTCCATCAGGTTGGTACAGTGTATTGCTGATTTAGTGAAAGATGTCATCGTTCTGTAAACCTCCTGTGAGGCGGAGTGGGGCTTTTATATTTATGTTCAGTTTTGTAACAACAACAAGTCGCGTAAGGCGAAAATACAACATTTAGTCAAGTAGCTGTCGAACTCACAGAATGAAACTGAACGCAACGCAACGCAGCAAGACCGTATACTCGTAGCATCGTCACTCCACCGCCCGTGGCAAAGGCAGTGCCAGTGGAATTGACAAGAAGAGCGGGGTATTCGTTGCGCTGAGAAGGATAGCACGCTTTTCTGTACCTCTCTTCGTTTTAACTTTCTGAGCGTGTTTTAATCCAAACATATCATATCTATATGTTTTTGAAATCAGGAACCGACAAGGAATAAGATGAAAGTGTTTTTAAATTGATTTCGAAAAAAATTTTGATAATAATTTTTATATATTTAATTTTCAGAGCTTGTTTTTAATTCAAATATAACATATGTATATGTTTTTGGAATCAGAAAATGATGGGGAATAAGATGAACGTAAATTTGGATCGTTTTATAAAAAAATATTTTTTTTACAATTTTCAGATTTTTAATGACCAAAGTCATTAATTAATTTTTAAGCCACCAAGCTGAAATGCAATACCGAAGTCCGGGCTTCGTCGAAGATTACTTGACCATAATTTCAACCAATTTGGTTGAAAAATGAGAGCGTGACAGTGCCGCCTCAACTTTCACGAAAAGCCGGATATGACGTCATAAAAGACATTTATCAAAAAAATGAAAAAAACGTCTGGGGATTTCATACCCAGGAACTCTCATGTCAAATTTCATAAAGATCGGTCCAGTAGTTTAGTCTGAATCGCTCTACACACACACACACACAGACAGACACACACACACACACACACACACACACGCACGCACGCACGCACACACACCACGACCCTCGTCTCGATTCCCCCTCTACGTTAAAAAATTTAGTCAAAACTTGACTAAATGTAAAAACCCAACAACCAGTATCCGGCAGATAGGCCTGTTTGAATCATCGTGGCTAGTTATCCTGTCTCGAGTGGTGTACTTCATCTACGTCATCAAGCCTCTGGTCGTGCGTCGAATTCCCCATCAAAAGGTAATGAGAGGCGGTTGATATATTATTCAACTTTCGGCACTTTCGGTCTTCCGTATATAGACCTTCCACTGTTGCGATGATGTATGGCCGACTGCGTTTGGTGTTTGTCTTGCTATGTGGATCCAGACTGCCTTCTAACCTAATTTCCACAAGACCCAGACTCCCAACTGACAACCTTCCCCGGCCCTACACCCCACTTCCATTGCATTCACCCATCCCGTGACTCTCCAAACCCACCCCCTCATCCCCGGCGTCTGTTCAACCGCCCAACACCTCACCTTTGTGTCCTAACACTTGTCTTCAACTCAGGGCCGGTTTATTTTCAGACATCTTTTATAGCGGCGGAGTTGTCCCAGCGAGGCCACATTATATAGAACTGAATCGGAGTCAGTGAATGTGGCCGACACTTCAAAGTTTCAGTTTTAGTGGTTCACCCCGTCAATCGATTCCACTACAGTGAGCCTATTATCACTGAATGTATAATTATAGAAGTATTTATATTGTACGAGTATAGACATTGTTTATTTTCACTGATTAGGACGTCGTTTTATTGAACTGATTTGACTCTTTGTCTTCTTTGTTCATGGGCCGAAACTCCCACGTTTTGTGTGTGTGTGTGTGTGTGTGTGTGTGTGTGTGTGTGTGTGTGTGTGTGAGTGTGTGTGTGTGTGTGTATGTGTGTGTGTGTGTGTGTGTGTGTAGTGTGTGTGTGTGTGTGTGTGTGTGTGTATGTGTACGTGTGTGTGTATGTATGTGTGTGTGTGTGTGCGTGTGTGTGTATGATTGTTTTTACCCCGCCATTATAGGCAGCCATCCTCTTTCAGGGGAGATTGAAAGGTCGCTGGTTCGAATCCGGGCCGGGACGGACACGGGTCAACTTTATGTGCAGACCCAGAGACGGTATCCATCTCCCACCCCCGTGCCACCACAGTGGCACGTAAAAGACCTCGGTAATTCTGCCATAAGTGCAGATGGCTGATACCACCTAAACACGCATACACTTGTGTATCTCATCTAAAGTCGGGTTAAAACCCGGGAACATCAATCAATCAATCAATATGAGGCTTATATCGCGCGTATTCCGTGGGTACAGTTCTAAGCGCAGGGATTTATTTTTTTATTTTTTTATTTTTATTTTATGCAATTTATATCGCGCACATATTCAAGGCGCAGGGATTTATTTATGCCGTGTGAGATGGAATTTTTTTTTACACAATACATCACGCATTCACATCGGCCAGCAGATCGCAGCCATTTCGGCGCATATCCTACTTTTCACGGCCTATTATTCCAAGTCACACGGGTATTTTGGTGGACATTTTTATCTATGCCTATACAATTTTGCCAGGAAAGACCCTTTTGTCAATCGTGGGTTCTTTAACGTGCATACCCCAATGTAGTGTACACGAAGGGACCTCGGTTTTTCGTCTCATCCGAAAGACTAGCACTTGAACCCACCACCTAGGTTAGGAAAGGGGGGAACAAATTGCTAACGCCTTGACCCAGGGTCGAACTCGCAGCCTCTCGCTTCCGAGCGCAAGTGCGTTACCACTCGGCCACCCAGTCCTTATACCACCAGGCCAACATGCCCCTAATGGCTTTGCCGTGTGGCGTAAAACTTGCATTTCTCAGTCTCAGGGGAGATTTTACTCTAAAATGCTGACATCGTGTTTGACTCACTTGAGATCTTTTGTTTTTCGGTTACAGGTTATTTGAGCTAATCTTCCAGGAGATCACAAAAAGGAAGAAGTTCATGTTTATATAGGGTTTATCATTTCCCTTCAATGATATTTCGGTTTCTCTGCTTTCATTAGTATGAAAATCAGTCGCACTTTGTTGCACAACGTTTGTTTGTTTGTTTTTTTGCTTAACGCCCAGTCCACCACGAAGGGTGATATCAGGGCGGTTCTGCTTTGACATTTAACGTGTGCCACACACAAGACAGAAGTCGCAGCACAGGCTTCATGTCTCACTCAGTCACGGGCGCTGTGGCGGGGTGGTAACACGTCGGCCTCTAAATCGGAAGGTCGAGGGTTCGAATCCCGGTCGCGGCCGCCTGGTGGGTTAAGTGTGGAGATTTTTCCGATCTCCCAGGTCAACTTATGTGCAGACCTGCTAGTGGCTTATCCCCCTTCGTGTGTACAAGCACAAGACCAAGTGCGCACGGAAAAGATTCTGTAATCCATGTCAGAGTTCGGTGGGTTATAGAAACACGAAAATATCCAGCATGCTTCCTCCGAAAGCGGCGTATGGCTGCCTTAATGGCAGGGTAAAAACGATCATACACGTAAAATTTCACTCGTGCAAAAAAAACCACGAGTGTACGAGGGAGTTTCAGCCCACGAACGCAGAAGAAGAATGTCTCACTCAGTCACATTATTGTGACACCGGACCAACCAGTCCTAGCACTAACCCCATAATGCCAGACGCCAGGCGGAGCAGCCACTAGATTGCCAATTTTAAAGTCTTAGGTATGACCCGGCCGGGGTTCGAACCCACGACCTCCCGCTCACTGGGCGGACGCCTTACCACTAGGCCACTGTTTGCACAACGTTGGCACGAACACAAAGCCTGCAATGGTACGCATACACAACATCTAAACTTTCCTACTCAGGAAATAGAATTATGCAACCTACAAAAGTCATAAATTCAGGTATCGTGGAGCTAGAGAGCATCTCGTTACTCCCCCGGCTTGTTACTAACCTTAACCCTAACCTTAAGGCCAAAAACAAAAATAGGTCTGTTTACGGTAACCCGACCGACCCTAGTTTTTTCGCGCGACCCGAGACTTTTTTTTGGCATTTGGGGAAAAAAAAAAAAAATCTTGTTTTTTTTGCAAAATAACGTAAAAATATGGTTTTTTGGAGGAAAAAAAAAAAAAAAAAAAAAAAACCAATCCCGACCTACCGACCCTATTTTTTGGGCCTATGTTACCGTAAACAGACCTTTTTTTTTGTGGCCTAACCAAGTTCAAGTTCAAGTTTTATTAGTCCATAACCCATGGGGGCATTTTGAACAATAAATACAATCAATACAATCATGATATATGCTAATATAGTAAATAAAAAAATTAAAAAAATTAAAAAATTATGAAAAACTGTTACAAATTCTATTAATAAAGTCCAAAATATTCTTTAGCAATTTCTTTTTCTTAGTAGCAAACAACTTTTTAAATTTAAGTGCATTAGGTTTTTTCCAATAGTAAGGTGGTAACAACTCAGCTCTTTCTTCTTTGAAAAAATCACAGACAAATAAATAATGGAATTCATCACCTATGTCTTGTGATACACATTTGGTGCAAGTTCTTTCTGACCTCGGGATGTTAAGATAACGTTCTTTCTGTACAGGCAAATTGTTGTTTAATGTTCTAAATTTCATCATTGACACACATTGCTGATATGGCAGCTGGGTGTGTGACATAGTCTTCACATGCAAAAATATTTTTGTTCCAATTTCTGTAAACCATTTATGGATATACTGGTCATACAAGCTTCTTTTTACTTTCTTTTTAAACCATGCGCTTGAGTATTGAACATTTTCTTGAAAAGTCCAAAGGCCAGAGAGACCAATTTCATTTAAGGTTTTTTCAATAAAACATAAATAATTAGATTCAATCATCTTGTTGATATACAATTTATAAGTAAAGCAATACACAATACTTGAAAATTTATTTTTATGAATAGGACTAATCAGTTTATACCAATAGCAAAGCATTCTACATTTCATATTAACATCTAGTGGATATCTTCCAAGTTCACCAAATATCATTGCATTTGGAGTTGATTTTTTTAGTTTGAAAACAATTTTATAAAAACGTAATTGAAGTTTAGTAGCAAGTTCACAGGAACCAAAATCCCATACTTCACATCCCTATAGTAAAATTGGAGCAATCATTTTATCGAACAGGTCAACTTGTATGTCCACAGGCAGTGACAATTGTCTACAAGTACGCAAAAGAACAAACATTGCCCTTGAGGCACGATCATATAGATTCTTCTGTGCGACTGAAAATTTATTATTATAATTAATCTTAAGGCCCAAGTACATTACATCAAACACTACTTCGATTAAATTGCCATTATACGTAAACAATGGTTTATTTCTAATTTTACCTCTGGAAAAAACTATAACTTTCGTTTTGTTTACATTAATATTTAGACGCCATTTTAAACAGTATTCGTGCATTTTGTTTAAACATTCTTGCAGGTTTTTTTCAGACTCTGAGCAGCATACAGTAATAAAAATATTTGAAACAAAGCATTTACATCAGTATCAGCCATTCCAAACACAATAGCCTCTCTTGACATAGATTGTAAACCATTACTGTTTTCCAACAGAAAAGGCTTTAGATCATTTAAAAATAGAGCAAAAAACAGCGGTGACAAGTTTTCCCCTTGTCTAACTCCACACAAACTGGAAAAATATCCAGAACACTCACCATTAACTTTAACGCAAGACATGGCATTTTCGTACAAATTTCTTACAGTTTTTAAAAACTTCCCATTAACATCAGAACCAACTAATTTCTCCCATAAAAATGCACGGCGAACTTTATCAAACGCTTTTTCATAGTCTACAAATGCACAAAACAGTCGCTTCTTTTTGTTGAGAAATTTTTATAATATACAATGCAAAGTAAAAACATGGTCTAGTGTTGAAAAACCTGTTTGTTCTTGACCTAATTTATTATTACTCTCCAAAAACCCTAACCCTAACCCTAAGGGGGAGTAACGAGCCGGGGGAGTAACGAGCTGATCCCGTGGAGCTATACGCTCTTCTTGTGTACAAAGACATCGACAGGGAATAATGGAATGTTGCATGCCCGCTGATTTCCTACTATTAGGGATTCTGTGAAGGGAAAGAGGGTAACTTCTATAATTCAACACACAGCAACATAAATAAACATCCCACGGATGGCATAGATCAATTCAGACATCACAGGCAAAGTCAAAACAACGAAGCTGCGTGGATCTCTTATCTCTATTCCCTCCACAGTTTTTGTGCTACAGACAGGATCAGCTTACGCTTCCAGGCATAGTATCAGCAACAAGATTAGTCAGCCGAACATCACTTTTTTTCTTCCCACCCAGCCTTTTCCACCCTTGCATTTTATTCTCGTTACATTTAGTCAAGTTTTGACTAAATGTTTTAACATAGAGGAGGAATCGAGACGAGGGTCGTGGTGTATGTGTGTGTGTGTGTGTGTGTGTGTGTGTGTGTGTGTGTGTGTGTGTGTGTGTGTGTGTGTGTGTGTGTGTGTGTGTGTGTGTGTGTGTGTGTGTGTGTGTGTGTGTGTGTGTGTGTGTGTGTGTGTGTGTGTGTGTGTGTGTGTGTGTGTGTGAGTCTGTGCGTGTAGAGCGATTCAGACTAAACTACTGGACCGATCTTTATGAAATTTTACATGAGAGTTCCTGGGAATGATATCCCCGGATGTTTTTTTCTTTTTCTTTTTTTCGATAAATACCTTTGATGACGTCATATCCGGCTTTTTGTAAAAGTTGAGGCGGCACTGTCACACCCTCATTTTTCAATCAAATTGATTGAAATTTTGGCCAAGCAATCTTCGACGAAGGCCAGACTTTGGTATTGCATTTCAGCTTGGTGGCTTAAAAATTAATTAATGACTTTGGTCATTAAAAATCTGAAAATTGTAAAAAAAAAAAAATTTTTTTTTAAACGATCCAAATTTACGTTCATCATATTCTTCATCATTTTCTGATTCCAAAAACATATAAATATGTTATATTTGGATTAAAAACAAGCTCTGAAGATTAAAAATATAAAAATTATGATCAAAATTAAATTTTCGAAATCAACTTAAAAACACTTTCATCTTGTTCCTTGTCGGTTCCTGATTCTAAAAACATATAGATATGATATGTTTGGATTAAAAGCAGGCTCAGAAAGTTAAAACGAAGAGAGGTACAGAAAAGCGTGCTATCCTTCTCAGCGCAACTACTACCCCGCTCTTCTTGTCAATTTCACTGCCTTTGCCACAAGCGGTGGACTGACGTTGCTACGAGTATACGGTCTTGCTGAAAAATTGCAGTGCGTTCAGTTTCATTCTGTGAGTTCGACAGCTTGACTAAATGTTGTATTTTCGCCTTACGCGACTTGTTTCTCTTCTGGGGGCGCAGAGCTTTTGCCAAACACCCAAAATACAGCTCTCCTCAAAACTGCAGTTTTGTCAGAGGCAGATCTGCTTTTTCAATCGCCACCGCACCGCTGCTCCGAAACCCGACACGACGGTAAAACACGGACCGAGACTCGCTTTTTCTCTTGGCTGTCGGGTCGGCCCGTCAGGCTTTGTGAATCGAGCAAGCCCGCATCACTTGTCTTTTTGTCGGAGTAGGGCTAACACGAAGAACAGAATGTTCGTGTTTTACACAACGTTTCAGTCAAGTTACGGAGAACAAAGAAGAAAGAGATCGATACACTCGGGACCGGTACTGAATGAGGTCAACTAGCTGGTGTGCGTTGCAAAGGACCATGGGGGGAGGGGGGGGGGAGCTTATCATGGTGGATTAGGGACAAGGGAAAGCGGCCTGTAACATGGACCCCTTTTTGTTCCATGCTGATTCCTATAGCTTGGTTTTTGTGCGAAGAAGTTTCATTTCGTGCTTGTTTGTTGTTCCACGTGTAGTTAACTGTTATACCTAATTGGAACGAATCAGCTGCGATAGACACTCAGAAGAACAAAATTCAGAACATTAAATTTAACAACTGTTCCGTATTACTTGCCTATGCATCAATGTGTCCCATTTAGAGTGCACGCTGCCATAGTGTGAAAAAACGGTTTTGAGATGTGTGTGTGTGTGTGTGTGTGTGTGTGTGTGTGTGTGTGTGTGTGTGTGTGTGTGTGTGTGTGTGTGTGTGTGTGTGTGTGTGTGTGTGTGTGTGTGTGTGTGTGTGTGTGTGTGTGTGATAGTTGAATACTTGCTCTTTTTCATACGGTCTGTTGAAACATTACCCCTTTTATCATTGAAATAGGCGTACGAATGAAAATGCTTTGTAAGATCTTTCGAACCGTAGTCATAGTACTACAAGGTTGATTCTTGTGTGAACCCCCCGCGGGTTAGGGGGAGTCCCATATTGGTTGGGACGAGAAAGAATTTACCCGATGCTAACCAGCATGTCGTAAGAGGCGACTAACAGGTTCTGTTTCTCCTTTTACCCTTGTTAAGTGTTTCTTGTATATAATATAGTCAATGTTTGTAAAGATTTTAGTCAAGCAGTATGTAAGAAATGTTACGTCCTTTGTATTGGAAACTTGCATTCTCCCAGTAAGGTCATATATTGTGCTACGTTGCAAGCCCCTGGAGCAATTTTTTGATGAGTGCTTTTGTGAACAAGAAACAATTAACAAGTGGCTCTATCCCATCTCCCCCCTTTCCCCTATCCCATCTCCCCCCCTTCCCCCGTCGCGATATAACCTTGAATGGTTGAAAACGACGTTAAACACCAAAGAAAGAAAGAAAGAAAGAAATTCTTGTGTGAGCCGTAGTGGATCGGGTTTTAGTGTGAGGCGCTGGAACCACACACAGGGACTACTGTTTTTCCAATAAAATGTCACTTATTTTTATTTTTTACACGTTTAAAAAACGTTAATGACCTATTATTCTTTATAGCCATTTCTGCGAAAACAGTCACGGTGGCATGGTCAAAATTGATGCATCCATTTCTTTTCATCATTTACAACGTGTTATCACTAATATTTCCTTGAATTTTCAGAAGTTCAGCTTGAAGTGGGAGTCAGCGAGCACAGTAAAACTTGTTTACATCTTAGTCAACTTTGACCACGCATTTCTCCAATCAGAGGGTTTGGTCAACAATGCTGAAAGTCGCAGGTATTGGTCTCCATCGTTACACCCCTAGCAGAGAGCCCTCTCACAGCTTCCAGAACAACAGAGCCCACCACAAGGGACGTTTGAAGCGCGCCAACTATTCGATCCGACGTATAGGGGAGATGGGGAATTGATCTAGCAACCGGTCCTCTCCGGTGGAAATAGACCTTGCGCCGGCTAGCACGCACAGGTACTCGGAATAGGAATCAAATCGATTTAATTAAAGGAAACACTAAAATAGTTCTCTGACAATGCAAGTGACTCCGCGGAAGAGTGGAAGCAGTAATGTACGCCCTCTAGTGAAAAAATCGAAATCTCTGTGCAGGACTTATAACGAACTTGCACAAAGAAAAGCCAGCACAGTTGAGATGAAATTTTTAAATATGAGCACATAACTGCATCCACCCTTTATGGCGAGCAGACAGGCATACGGGTAGATTTTAAAGACATCTGTGGCCAATTAAAGCAAAAACCACCCGGTCTTACACTAATTGTTCCTGTTTGAGGTATGCTAGTCCGTCACCGTCACACGCCAGGGATACCTAAATGATTAGCGTTTGAACGTTTAGTTATTCACATTTAAAACGCTGTGTTTTAGTAATCTTTGCAGACTGTTATTTGAAATGTCTGCATGCAATGTCTTTGTTTCCGTTCCCGTGACTGCTTTTGTTGTCCCCAAGAGCCATGGATCCTGTACGTTTTTGCTAGATTACAGAATTGAGTACCCCGAAAGACTATGTTCGAAAATAACTCTGTCGGGTTTTGTATGGTTTGTGAAAGAGTGAATACTGTTGCTTCTATTGAGGCAAACTTTCCCACGTGACATTACACAGGCCAGTCATTAGCGAGGGGTGTGTCTCAAACACGCGGACAATTAAGGAGCACGTGTTGCAGCTTGCCTCACTAAAAGCAAGAATATTCACTCTCTCACAATTTATAAAAACACGACAGACTTATTTCCGGAATTGATATTTTCGCACCGGGTTTAGTTTGCTATAGCGTTGTGGGTAAGTGCCAGAACTTGGGGAAAAGGTCGACGACATAATCAGAACTTCCTCGCAGACGAGCTTGTCGACAGCAGTCGTTACCCTTATTTTTACATTCATTTAATTACCATAGTTACGGGGCATTTTTTGAGTTTTTCGTTGCCTACATTATAGCATAGCAAAAAATTCACCAGAAACCTCCAAGGTGGCCTTTTTTTGGTTACTTTATTTTTAGTTCAAATGTTCACGGTTCCAATTTGAAAATTAAAAAAATCTACACTACTCTCTTTTGCAATACAACTTATATCACAGTCATCTGATAGTTCAACACATCTGTCGCTACCACTGTTAGATATATTGAGTAATGATAATGAAAGGTGAAGAAGGAGATCGACAGTATAGGGAGGGGTGAAGTGTACTTTGAGTGAAGACGACATGACGCCAGTGACCAGAATAGCCGCCAGACTGATTAAATATATCTCTGAATAGAAAGATTGTCGTCATGACCAAGACTTGTTTTGCTACATAATTCCTTCGTCTGGGGTCAGGAAGTATCACGGATGTAACGTTAGAAATGTTAAGCTTGGCAGGTCGTTTTTGAGTACAAGTGTTAGTATCTGCGCATGTTGTGTGCACATTTAAGAGTGCAAGTCAGATCATGTTGCTTTTGTTCCGTTCAAAAGAAACCGTGGACCATTCGGTGTGTGTGTGTGTGTGTGTGTGTGTGTGTGTGTGTGTGTGTGTGTGTGTGTGTTGCATGTGTGTGTTGTGTGTGTGTGTGTTGCGTGTGTGTTGCATATGTGCGTGTTTGTTTTGGGTTTTCACGAAAGTGCGCACATGGTTTGGACGATGTGATTGATGTACAGCCTGTTCCAAAAGAAACGCAACCAACCTGTTTCCAAAATCAAAGTGCAAAATTTATTTCGCAAATAATATTTCATGAAGTTACATATTTCATTTTTGGTACATTTCCAAATCACAACATGTGGAACAAAACAGGTTTAACAATAAAAGTGGAAAACAATGACAATTGAAGCACAATTTATGTCCCTTTTCTGACGCAGCTGTTTTTTTCTGCGTTTAATAACGGATGTGTCCTCCACCAGCGTTTCTTTTGCAAATAATATTTCATGAAGTTACATATTTCATTTTTGGTACATTTCCAAATCACAACATGCCAATAGCACGCTCTCTTTCATTTTTAGACAAACGAGGCATTCTGCCGTCAGTCCAGCTGAAGAAGTCACTGCTATTTTCTACTGTATTGCCAGCTCAGTTGAAACTTGAGTGGTCTCTATGTCGTCACGTATGTAACTTCATGAAATATTATTTGCAAAATAAATTTTGCACTTTGATTTTGCAAACAGGTTGGTTGCGTTTCTTTTGGAACAGGCTGTACAGTGTGAAATCAAAGATGGGCTTTGCATTTGTAGCCAAGTGGCGTACCCCGTCTCTTTGTGTGTGTTATCTCCTGCCCGACCCAGTTTCCTCCCCTGTCTATAGCTATTCCCTGTGTGGGTGTGTGTTAGTTAGGTTGGGTTTACCCTTAAATATTGCTCTTTGTGCCAAGTAGCCCCTAACTTAAACTGGTGAGAAGAAGCAGCAGAGTAACCTCTAACCATCAGTGCCTAATGAGTGACTAAATAATACCTGGTTGTCGTTGTGCACTGTACTTTATTGTTGTAAACCGACGCTCCCCAGCATGTCGTAAGAGGCGACTTACGGATTCTGTTTCTCCTTTTACCCTTGTTAAGTGTTTCTTGTATAGAATATAGTCAATGTTTGTAAAGATTTTAGTCGAGCAGTATGTAAGAAATGTTAAGTCCTTTGTACTGGAAACTTGCATTCTCCCAGTAAGGTCATATATATTGTACTACGGTCGTTGCCAGCCCCTGGAGCAATTTTTTTATTAGTGCTTTTGTGAACAAGAAACAATTAACAAGTGACTCTATCCCATCTCCCCCCTTTCCCTCGTCGCGATATAACCTTCGTGGTTGAAAACGACGTTAAACACCAAATAAAGAAGAAAAAGGTCGAAGAAGTGTGTTTACTATCGTAGGGTAGACTCTTAACCGGATTCATTTCTAATCTATCTTATCCCAGATTTAGGTGGTAGGATCCCATAACTTTCCCCGTTTAGCTTGTATTTGAGTATTATTTATCAGTTTTGTAACTGCTTGTAATAAGCCTTATTCTGTGTGTAACACAGACAGGGCTCTCTGCATCTTTAACGATCCCTATCATTGGGCAGGAATTCTAAGTACAACACCCCCCGTTGGCTTTGACCGGGTACCCTCCCTTTTGGCTTATCGCCACAGGGAGTCGGAGTGACCACTGTCTTTAAAAGGGTGAACATTAGGCTAGATCAGCAAACGCGATTAGTGACACTGAGCGAGCTGTGTGGTGCTCCTATTGTGTTGTTGCCGTGAACGTGTCGAGGCTCTGCCCAAATTTGTCGTGAACTGGTCTAGCTGTGTAGTTTGGCGCGAAGTTTGTAAACGGTCGACTTGTGGTTTTAAATAGACCCTATCGGTATTCCAAGCTCTCGTAATCTCTCGTAAACTTCAGAGCATAGCAAAGCATGCGCTTCAGCGATCTCGTGCGAGCTGCACAAGCCAAGGTTTGAAGTTCTCGCGATGTTCAAAGCATAACGAAGAGCGTGTCTCGCGAGAGCTGCTCAGATACCGAAAAGGTCTATTCCGAGACCTGTGCTCTTTGTGGTTCGCGACTTCAGGGTCAGCAGCAGATTTTGTGTTTACGTTTCAAGTGTGCTCACTGAGGAGAATCTTGCCTTTTTACATTTAGTCAAGTTTTGACTAAATGTTTTAACGTAGAGGGGGGAATCGAGACGAGGGTGTGGTGTATGTGTGTGTGTGTGTGTGTGTGTAGAGCGATTTAGAGAAAACTACTAGACCGATCTTCATGAAATTGTACATGGGAGTTCCTGGGTATGGTATCCCCAGACGTTTTTATTCATTTTTTTTTTATAAATGTCTTTGATGACGTCATATCCGGCTTTTCGTGAAAGTTGAGGCGGCACTGTCACGCTCTCATTTTTAAACCAAATTGGTTGAAATTTTGGTCAAGTAATCTTCGACGACGCCCGGACTTTGGTATTGCATTTCAGCTTGGAGGCTTACAAATTAATTAATGAGTTTGCTCATTAAAGTTGTCATTAAAATCGATTTTTCGCAAACAGATTTAAAATTGATGGCATCGTATTCTTCATGACATTCTGAATCTAAAAATATATACATATGTCATGTTTACTCTTAAAATGTGATCACAATTAACGAAAATAGATTAATTAGTCTTACGATCTTATTCTTTATCGTTTCCTGATTCCAAAAACATATAGATATGATAGGTTGTATTCAAAACAAGCTCAGAAAGTTAACACGAATACAGAAAAGCGCGCTTTCCTGCTTAGCACAATACGCTACCGCGCTATTCTGGCGTGTGCATATCACTGCGTTTTGCACGTGGGAGGTGAGCGATTTCCTTCTCGCGGGGATTGACGAAGCTGTACTGTCTTGGTGAAAAAAATACAGTGCGTTCAGTTTCATTCCGTGAGTTCGACAGCTTGACTAAATGTAGTAATTTCGCCTTACGCGACTTGTTTTAATTACACTGCTTTCTGGTTTGCACCAGAAAATTCTAGTCTTACATTCATAATTTCTATTTGGTTTAAATGTTTTATTCATTTGTGCATTATTTACAAAAAAACGCATATTGAGTAAACAACAAAAAGCATAATGCTTATAGTGGTGTTTACAGTTAGAAAATTACATATAAATGGCGGCTATTGTACAGTTTAAATGAAGAGCAAGCAAACATGAAAGGAAAATTGAATGAAAATTGTACATCAAAACAAAAATCCGTTTAAGAATCCATATATAATATTTATGGTGTTAGCGAGTAAGAGAGAGGGAGGGAGAGAGGGAGAGAGGGAGAGAGGGAGAGAGAGAGAAAGAGAGAGAGAGAGAGAGAGAGAGAGAGAGAGAGTGAGAGAGAGAGAGAGAGAGACGAGTAGACGTATCAGTCGATTTTGCTTTCACTTTACATGTTTATCTGTTCGAAACGGCCGGACTGTCCAATAAATTCCTGCACTGTTAAAATTTCTTATAATTTCTATTTCTGGTTTGCACCAGAAAATTCTAGTCTTACATTCACAATTTCTATTTCTGGTTGCTACCAGAATAATCACCTTTTTTAACACTATTTCTGGTTTTACACCAGAAATTCTGGTTTATAATAGAGTTCTGTTTTGGGTTCTAAATTATAACTATAGCATTGTCTCTGGTTGCTACCAGATTTAGCTAAACTGTTTTGGAATATTTCTGATTTAGATAAGCTACCTGAGTGGTTATTTTTAGTTACATTTCCTTCAATAAAAGATAAGTTAAAGCAACCTCTGTCTGAGGTGTCTAAATTGTATGCTCCTCTGCCTGTGCTATATGATCCTTTTCCTTCCCACACATTGAGTGGGGTGTTTGCATGCAACAGTGTCACATGATATTCAGGCACAAAAGAATCATCATCTCCGATTGTTGTGGAATGCTTAACGGATCATACACGCGCTGCATGCGTGAGCTGATAAATGTGCATTCACGCTCCTGTTCCGCTTGCCACTGACTGACACACATAATTTTGAAATCATCCCGAATCTTTGTTCCTCCCTTATTTTGCTGCCCAACGAATAATACATGACAATTTATCCATAATTTGAAACGGTGCAGCATTGTTATTCCTCCTCACTCTAAAAAAAAACTAGGATTACTTTTTGTTCGTAACGAATACAAATTGACACCTGATCCATACTTTACAAACTGTGCCGAATCTTTGTCACTCTCAAAATCCTCGGCTTACTTTCCCTCCCAACGAATAAAACATGACACCTTATCCAAGTTTAATGCCATTGCCGAGTATTACCTGCAGACAATGTGTCTTTGATAGCCTTGCGTGCAGGCGCGTGGCTGCCTGTGACCCAAAGCGTGACCCCGGCTTCCAGCTGTCGCCTGCTTCTGCGTCGCGTGCCTGTCGTGTGGCCCTCCAATGGGGCCCCGTCAGGGATCCCAGTTGACTCTTTAGTTTTAACTTTGGTAAGAACATTTTCGTGAACTTTGAAGAGACAATTTTCAAGGAAAGTCCATCTCTTTGTGCTATTTCTTGCGGTGGTGTAATGAATTTTCCATTTGTACTTATATTTCACCTTTTTTTTTCTCAAGAATAATCAATCATTTGTGGCTCCCGCGGTTGAATTTCCTCTGTCTGTCGTCTTTTTAAGTCACAGAGCGTTGCGAGGCTCTGTCGAGGGCTGAAACCCTTTGCCCGACGTGTGACAAAGGGAATTTGATGCCGATCGCCGGCTGCTGGCGACAGCTGCCGCTGTTACCCTTGTTCGATTCCAAGCTTGTGTCAACACGCTGTGGGCTTGGTGAAAAATGAACGACGTTTTCCGGTCGTCGGTCTTCTTTTCTCTGCACGTTGATTACTCTCGATCGTTGTGGTGGTGAGTTGTGTGTGTGTGTGTGTTTGCATCAGTGAAGAAGAGCAGCGCTGTTTAGAAACTGTGTGTGTGTGTGTGTGTGTGCCAGTGTGTGTGTCAGTAAATGCGTGCGTTTTTGTGAAGATAGAAAGAACGAGAAAGACAGAAAGACCGGCAGACAGAGAGGCACAGCCTCAGACAGACTACATCTCAAAACAAACATCATACAATTACAGCTAATTGTGTAAATCAAATTGTTCAAGGTTGTTGCCTAGCCGTTCATAGTTATCATCTACTGTGTCATTAAAACAACTGGAAGAAAGAGTCACGACTAATTGTATATTGTATGCCGCTTTCTGAAACTTGATTTCATAATGTCATAAAAGAAGTCTTCAATTCCTAAAGCAAGCCAACACTTTTCAATGAAGAAAATTACTCGTTGACAAATTATCAGTGTTTTAAAAGTTGTGCCTCTTTGTTTCTGAAATAACACAGCTCGCTGTATTAAAAAAAAATTCAAGCTTGAATGAATGAACCAGGCGGCAACAACCTTAAATAATAAAATAGTGGAACAAAAACGTCAGCAACGTGCCAAGTTAATTTAGGTTAGGAATGTATTGTTGCAGCAACAGGACTTCAAACGTTGTTGAACCAGAAAGAAAAGTTCAGACTTGGCGTTTCAGTCACAAAATCAAATCTATCGTGACTGCAGAACCCGAAACTTACAAGCTGGTTGTTTCAGCTTCACGCGCTCAGACCTGGTTCTAGTGTAAGTTAAGGTTAGTCAGCACTCGTGCCTAGAAAAGCATTGAACGGGGCATGTGACAGCATGCACGTGAACAAGTAGGTTAGATTCATTGCACGTTCAACTTTGACTATGAACAATCGTTGCAATTTCAACTAGGAAAACACTTTACTTCCAGAGGTTTACTTGGAAGAAATTGCGTCCCCTTTTAAAAATGTTATTTTTATTTTTCAAACAAAGGGAAGCAAAATATGTTCTGCTGCGTAGATGTTAGGTTTTGTATAACCCAAATCTGGTTTCTGGGGACTGACTGTCAAGAGTGTTTGAGTTCAAGATTAACATTTTTTTCTCGACGTTATTAATTAGGGGACAGAGCGTATTTCATACAACAATTGGAGACTTGTAAGACGAGATACACAAGTTGACACAGTTTGGAGCAATGCCTTGCTTTTTTTCTCTCCGTTTCTTGTACTGTTCCCTCCACAACATTATATCAATCTTTCCATAATTTACCCCCCACAAAACCAAAACGAAAGAAACTTAGAAAATAGGAAGGTCTTGCACAAGAGTTTGTGATTTTTTTGTCTTTATTTTGTAAATGGTTCCACATGTAAAAGTACAAATATTGCAATACAACCAAACTACCAAGTCAACAGAGACAACAGTCTAAATATAGCATTGGCTCGTTTGATGCAGACAACAGACAAACAAACGTACGAACGAACAAACAACTGGGTACGTACGCACATCTTACAATAGTCCATCGCCTCGGTCCGAGGCTGCGCAAGGTTGGTTGTAAAATAGTCATAGCTGTCAAAATATAGTTTTCATATCCATGAGAGAGGTTGTTTTGTTCTCTTTAGAATTGATTTCCTACTAGGTCCTATGAACTAGTGCAGTAGTTGGCACTGATGACAAACTAAACTCAACAACATCGTAGCTGCATTAGACGATGGGGAAGGCAGTGGAAATAGCATTAAGTAACAAGTTGTGTTCACGCAAAGAACCACCGGATCTAGACAGTGTTCATCTAATTTCTTTATGTTATTTAATCCGAATGAGATATTGTGCACTGCAGGGTAAAGAAAACGTGTTCAACTAAATTTCCGAAGTTTAAAACTTACTGATTATGGCTTGGCACCAGTTGTAAAAGTTTCATTTATACTCTTTGTATATTTTCCTTGGCTCTTGGCAAGAATGCGTTAACTTTACGAACACAAAGATGAATAAGAGCAGCACGTGGCGGACACGGTCTATGACCGGCGGTTCTTTGCGTCAACCTGTGGAGTGTATCATGTCGCTTTATGTTGTCCATTGAAGCGTTTGGCCACTAATAGGAAGGTAAGAAATCAAACGCCACAAAACGAATGTGCCCGTCTTAGTTCTGACAAAAGCAAAGGCAAATCTCGAGTTTTGTGGCTACAAAACATGGATTCAACTGGGAATCCTGCTCATTTCGGCAAGTTGAAAGATCTAAAAAAAAACAAAAAAACCGAGCAGAAGAATACACACATATCACCTTTAAGTGCACCCAGGAGTATTCAGGTGAAGGCGTTTTATTTCCTTGGAACAGCAGCCAGCTGAAACATGCCTATCTTTTGGTGTGGATATTGTTACCAAAAAAACCTTGTCCAAATAAACTGATTAGATAATTTCCCAAAGTAAAGAGTTCACAAAACTCCATACGGCATTATTTCAAATGTGTTTTTGAATTTGACTGGTTCGTCCTCCTTATGTCTCAACATGCGAATTAGTACGAATGTCGCGAAGTTTTGGACAATCAAAACTTCAAGACTTGCTTTGCTCTGATCAGAACTTGTGAAAACTTAGCACACGAAGTTATCAGTCGAAGAATACAAAATAAGAAAAGCCTGCGGGCGTGTTCATTTATTACGCTCTGATATAAACCAGTACACAAAACAAGCAGAGAAGCGCACATCTACATAACAATAATGGGGCAGATACAGCGGCAGTAGAACAGGGGGCATGTTGTGTGGATCATTTGAAAATTGTAAATTTTTTCGTCCGTCATTGATTTGGTAGCACAGGCTACCAAAAGTCTGTCAGCTGGACGCTTTTTGCTTTAATGAGTAATTTATTAAGATTGTATGTAATACATTGTTATCATTCTATGCGGTTTTTCTTCTCTCAAAATCTACCAACTGCAAAACTATGTTAAAAATGTTCGTGAAACATTTTTGAACACATTTTTGGTATCTTCCGAGTGATAGATTTTTTGTTGTTATACTTTCTTTCCCCGCAAAATTTACTTCAAATTTCCCTGTGAAGAAAGGTGTGTCTCTTAGAAGCCTGAAGCCAACGTTAAACATCAAAACATCAATTATTTGCAAACACGAAAGCGCTGTGTGCAGCTTTTTAAATTTACATAACATTACTTAAATTCAACTTGAAAGAACTGCAGATTCGACCACACGCATGCGAAAACGAATTATAGCAGTTTAATTGATTTATTTTCAGAGCTTTGAACGGATATTTTCTTTCAATAAACTGACA
>NW_027128307.1:0-5000 GCF_037325665.1 Littorina saxatilis
ACCCAGGCCGTTCCTTGTTGGCAGGTGACCAAGGTGAGGGATGGTCTTATCCCGTGTAACACCCAGGCCGTTCATTGTTGGCAGGTGACCAAGGTGAGGGATGGTCTTATCCTGTGTAACACCCAGGCCGTTCATTGTTGGCAGGTGACCAAGGTGAGGGATGGTCATATCCCGTGTAACACCCAGGCCGTTCATTGTTGGCAGGTGACCAAGGTGAAGGATGGTCTTATCCCGTGTAACACCCAGGCCGTTCATTGTTGGCAGGTGACCGAGGTGAGGGATGGTCATATCCCGTGTAACACCCAGGCCGTTCATTGTTGGCAGGTGACCAAGGTGAAGGATGGTCTTATCCCATGTTAAAGCCTGGCTAGATTTGAGTCAATGAGGCGATTTTTTTTCGCCAGGCGGAGTGGGCCTTTAATCAGTGCACACGGTAACCAAGGGGCTGTCATAAGAGTTGGCTTGGGGATTTGATCATAAATCAGGTCTTTTATCAGCTGGTCGGCAAACATCAGTGCTATTGGCCGTGCAAATCATTAGGACTTTTACTGTCGTCCACAAGATCGCTGCTAAAACGGCGGCAAGTCGAAAGCGTTGATTAGATACCGTGACAAAGTTTGTGCTTTCGCTCTCAACTCCAATGTACGTTAAGTGCTGTTCAAATGGCAGACTTATAACCAACTTTTTACCAACTTTCAAGCAATATTTTTGTCAGAAGCAAGTCAGTTGAAAATCGCTGCAGATGTAAACAGCACCAACGCTCGGACTAGTTTTAAGCAGCGATTCTCCGCTGACTTGTACATTCGGGTTTGTCCGGTCGCAGTCGTTGTTTGCCGGCTAGAGCTAAGCCAATCGGGAAGCGCGATAATAAAAGTCTGCTCCAAGTTGAGCAGCAAATAAATCCGAACTAAATGGTCGGGGCCGTTAACATGGCAGATTTTTTGCTAACTTGGTCTCAGTGTCTCCTGAGCAATTTCCAACCAACTAACAACAAAAATCATTGACCTACTTATTCCAGCGTCGCTTCCTCTTTCTACCCCCTTCTTTCTCTCCAAAAAGGTGCGCATTCCGACATAATCTAAATCCATATCGCCACCACACCCCCCTACAACCTATACCGAAGCAGCCCAATAAAAGGGCCGTTATTCTAATTTGGCCCAAGCTCCCTTGGCAGTGAGACGTCTTATCGGTCCAAGACATCTCCGCTCATTCTGGGGCCTAGAAATGCGGCCGTTAGCCTGCTATAAATTGAGAGGACGGCAATCCATGGCACAGTGGCAGGAACCATTTATCCACTCAGGACCCCCCCCCCCCCCTCACCTTCAAACCTCCCACCCCACCCCCTAGTCTCCGGCTAATACCTTGAAAGCAATCAAAAGTGTATTAGTGAAGCGAATATGGCAGTGGAATGGTGTCAGAGTTGCCCATGATACCGTGCACAAAGGGTGTAATGCTGTATATATAGTGTTTGCCTGTTGGTCACTCATGTATGTGAAGCTTCATCAGCGGCAGGAACAATTTCATCGATCCTGATATCTTCATCACCCCCCCCCCCCCCCCCCCCCCTAAGCCCGCGGCAAGCAAATATGTATCACGGACGTGACTGTGGTTGGGAAATGGTATCAATATAGTCCAT
This sequence comes from Littorina saxatilis, assembly GCF_037325665.1. Taxonomy (NCBI): domain Eukaryota; kingdom Metazoa; phylum Mollusca; class Gastropoda; order Littorinimorpha; family Littorinidae; genus Littorina; species Littorina saxatilis. Next base: position 1,637 of record NW_027128307.1, read on the forward strand.
GATGCCATGTGGCAGGAACAATTTCATCGAATCTGATTCACTCACCCCCACCACCCCCTAAACCCGCAACAGGCAAATATGTATCATGGACCTGACTATGGTTGTGAAATGGTATCAATATATAGTCCAAGACACCACGTTCCTGTAACCAGTTTCTGGCGAGGCGTCCAGCACGGATGTATTAGTTTGAAGCTTGGACAGAGGCATGAACCATTTATATACTCTTGAGCACCCCCTCCCCCCCCCCCCCCACACACACATAACCCGTGGCAATCAAAAGAGAATTACAGATGTACCATGGTTGTGAAATGGTATCAATATAGTCCACGCGACGCCATGTATGCAAGGGACGACGCCATGTATGCAAGGGACGACGTCATGTATGTAAGGGGTGTTTTTTCCCCAAGACGTCTATCACTTGAACATGCAGTGTCTGGTGCCATTTATACACTCTGGACTTCCCCTTCCCCCCCCCCCCCCTCTAAACCCGTAGAAATCAAAAGCGTACTAGGGAAGTGACAATGGATCTGGACTGGTGTCATGTGGTCTCTGATGCCATGCATGTACAGTGGATTCCTGTTTTAAAAGTTTTCGATGGCCGATACATCTACACCTTGAGCTGGTCAAGTTTTGGGCTGGAATTGACCAAGTGAAGCAATAAATGTACCACGTGCCTGTCTAAACTTAACAAGACTGGGCCATCGATTTTGTAGTGAAAATGTACTTTTGGGTAAATCGGTCAAATATCCCAAGTTATACCGATTCTAGCAATGTGTCTGCGTTGGTTTAGTAACATCAAAGGCATTCCACTGCTACGCTCTTATGGTAACAGTGTAATACCTTTGATGGCATCGAGGAGTATGCATACTAACCAGAAAGACAGAATATGTACCACACATTAGACAGTCATGTATGTGCAGAAGCGAGCATCAGACTTAAATGTTGGTCGAGTCACCTCAAGACAGACAGACAGGCAGGCAGACAGATGGACGCCACGGACAGACAAACAGACAGACAGACACAGACAGACAGATGGACGCCACGGACAGACATTCTTTCTTTCTTTCTTTGGTGTTTAACGTCGTTTTCAACCACGAAGGTTATATCGCGACGAACGGACAGACAAACAGACACAGACAGCTACAGGCAGGCAGACAGACAGACAGACAGACAGGCTGATAGACAGACATAAAGACAAAAAAGAAGATCAGTCCGCCCTTGGCAAGTGCCACGAGAGAAGTGAAGAATACACTCAAATCTTGGTCCTGACACTAATAAGAACCACACCAATCCAACATCCAAGACGACATTATCATGCATCAGTGAACAGTTCAGTTCAATATTTGTGTGGCTAATACATAGTCACTTGTTGTCATGCTTCATTAAACACTGTCACCGCAAATGCAGAAATGTCTGTGAAAAGTACCATCGAAGACCGTAAATAGAAGACAACGAATGAACGTGCCGCGTCCACCACAGACCGCAGAGAACCGTGTGAACTCGACGAGGTCTTAGCTGTATCACACCCAAAACATGAAGAATAAAGAAAGAGAGAGCTAGAGAGACTCATGGTACCGAGAGAAAAACAGAGGGAGGGGAGGGGTGCACAGAGAGAGAGAGAGAGAGAGAGAGAGAGAGAGAGAGAGAGAGAGAGAGAGAGAGAGAGAGAGAGAGAGAGAGAACTCTCTCAGAACTCAGAAAAACAGAGGGAGGGGAGGGGTGGAGAGAGAGAGAGAGAGAGAGACATACACTCAGAGAGAGAGAGAGAGAGAGAAAACAAAAAAAGAGAGAGAGAGAGAGATGGGGAGAGAGAGAGACATACAGTCGGAGAGAGAGAGAGAGAGAGAGAGAGAGAGAGAGAAAGAGGAGGGAGGGAGGGAGACAGACAGACAGAAACAGAGAACAGACCAACATGGAGATGGCAAAGACAGACAGACAAAAATACAGACAGAGATGAAAGAAATGAAGAGGAAAGAGAGACTTAGCTCCTAAACTCCCAGCAAACTCGACAATCGCAAAATCGAACAGGCGATGCAGACTCAGACAGCGCGGTGACCGGGCGTTTTGCCCTCATAAAATACTCGCACCAGGCCAGCGAACTTGAAACCCAAAGGCCCCCTGCAGGATCAGAGGTGCGATCACGCAGACAGAATGGCCCCTGGAGGCCGAGAAAGACAAGAAACAAAACAAGCAGAAAGCAAGGAAAACGATCCGTAAAAAAGAGAAAAGGAACGAGAGAACCCAAATGAATTAAAATCAGACTTTCAAATAAACTGAATGAGTAAGAGTTAAAGCTTAGAACGTGAACGATCGAATGAATCACTAAAGTGAGCTACGGGATAAAAGCCAAAGACGGATAACTTGAGGATGAAAGTCGCTTGTTCATTTCAATGCTTGTTATTCTCTCAGGTGCCAGGAGCTTGGTTCCGTATAACTCTCACTTACTCCATTACACAAAGTCGTATGCATTTAGAGCGCTAAATTACTTCCCTTTGGTTATTTGATCTCTTCCATCACTGAACGAAAGACAAAAAACCCACCCAATAACGACACCAAAACCTAATGAAGTGAAAGCTGGAAACGTCCATTACTCTTTTTTCTCGGATATTTGTGTGTGTACCACACCTTTAACATGCCTGCATTGGTTCTCCAAAATATGCTCCGTGTGTGTGATTATCAATTGCATAATCTACAAGGTCTCTAATGATCATGTTTATGCCCAGTAGCAGGTTCAAAACGATTAGTTCTTCAACGATTACGTCAGCTGGTCGTATGCCATTCTGATCCCAACTCAAAAGTCAAACTACTATATAATTCTAAATTTCATTTGGAACAGTCCATTGCAGGGAAAACTGCCATGAAAAAAGGATGTCAAGCGTGGTTGGTTGTTTGATAACATTCCTTCAAACGATAAGGCTTTGCGGGACTGATGTCACAGTCAGCCATAAAGGCTGTACTTTATTACACCCCCGGTATAGGGGTGTGTATAGGATTCGGTCGATGTGTTTGTTTGTTTGTTTGTTTGTTTGTTTGTTTGTGTGTGTGTTTGTGTTCGCATATAGATCTCAAGAATGAACGGACGGACCGATCGTCACCAAACTTGGTGAACAGGTTCTATACATTCCTGAGACGGTCCTTACAAAAATTGGGACCAGTCAAATACACGGTTAGGGAGTTATTGGTGGATTAAGATTCTACAAGGACTTATAGAGGGACATATAATGGTCAAAGGGAAATAACCTTCTCAGTTGGTGGCAGTGAGAATGGTAAGGACGGGGGTGTTTTTCCTACCTCGGAGGAATTTCTTGTTGAGCCAGAAGTCGACTTCGCGAAGTCTGTTACTGACAATTCAGTGCAAAAGCGC
>NW_027128307.1:10000-22500 GCF_037325665.1 Littorina saxatilis
AACTTTGTGTGCAGACTCTCCTCGGTGTCCGAACACCCCCGTGTGTACACGCAAGCACAAGACCAAGTGCGCACGAAAAAGATCCTGTAATCCATGTCAGAGTTCGGTGGGTTATAGAAACACGAAAATACCCAGCATGCTTCCTCCGAAAGCGGCGTATGGCTGCCTAAATGGCGGGGTAAAAACGGTCATACACGTAAAAGCCGCGGGAGTTTCAGCCCATGAACGAACAAACAAGGGATTTTTGTGGTAAGTTTCCACGTTTATTCCAGGGCGCTAGGCGGTTAGACATTGTTTTGCACAGAAGCATATTCTGTAACCCTTTTAATTTCAAGTGATGAACTGTCGCTATTTTTCACGAGGAAATGATCCCGCGCAGGGCACAACACCAAGTAAACGCCCACCCCCTACTTTCGGTCAAAATTGGTGCGGCATAAGGGGGGTGGGAGCTTACAAGGAAGTTTACGGTAGTTAGTGGGACCCTGCCAACCACTTGTATCCAGTTCCAGAATAGTGCTCAAGATAGGCCCAAGAAAAACCCTGTGGCTGAGTGACCAGCGAAGGCAAACTAAGTCCATTTGGAGTTCATCTTACCAGCCAACGCGACGGCGTCTTGCAAACAGTTTTTCTCGGTGAGCTTGCACAAAGAATGGAAGTGCTCGGTCCAATTCCACGGCTACTCTTCTGTCAACTTTCGCTGACTGATTGCTACTCTCTCTTGCCCAACTAGAGACATTTTCGAAACAGAATTATCGAATGCAGAAGAAGGAGAAGAAGAAGAAGAAGAAGAAGAAGATGAGAATGAATGAGATGCTTCTTGAAGTCATGTTTTCTCGTCACAGTACTGTGCAAAGATGAAAAGGGGACAAAAGAAAAAGAAGAAGAATAAGAAGAAGGAAAGAAAGGAAGAAAGAAGAAAGAAGAAAGAAAAAAAGAAAGAAAGAAACTTGTTAGTTCTCCTTTGACCAATGCCGGGATGCCAAATCGCTGACTCTTTGCAAACACTTGAGGATAAAATGTCCCTGGAACTTTTTTCAAATTTTCCGTTTTCTTCGCAATTTACCGACTGGATTTCGACGTGCTGTCTGAACTGAATGACACTGGATAAACACACGTCTGTTTGGATCCTTTAAAAAAAATGTTAAAGAAGAAGAGAGAAATGAAAAGAATAACGACAGAAAAGGGATGTAAAAGAGATGTAAAGGAGAGAAAACAGAATAAAAAAGAAAGAGAGAAAATAAACGCTCAGATAAAATTATTACAATTATGCCAAACCTTTTTGGAGTAAGAATGTTGTCTCTTTTAGTTAGAGAGAGCCCTTGATTATGTATAATTCTGTCATTCTTCTTTCACTCTGTAAACTTTGCGTGTTTATTTCTTGAATTACATTTGAGCAGAATCATTTTCACTCTTGCCTTTTGCCCCCACAAAAGTTATACTTCGCGCATCTCTGATCTAGTGAATCAAACTGGTGACACTTTTTTTTCTCTAAAGTTTGTGTTTCAAACCTCACACAAATCCCTCTTCCTGAGAAAAGTTTTCTTCGAAATTGTCTTCTCTTCTCGCTCTGATCAGAGTAGTGTTTATCATCCCAGCCTTGGAGCTCCCTCTGATCAGAGTAGTGTTTATCATCCCAGCCTTGGAGCTCCCTCTGCTTTCTTCTTCCTTCGGTTCCTTTTCGCTTTTTTTAATTTATTTTTTAAATAAAAAGTCTTCTTTTTTCATTGCACGCTCTTCTCTTATTGACAATGTCTCAATTTCTTGCTGAAGAAAAACACACTCCCGCAAACATGAAAACCAAATCTCTCAAAAATTTAATTTAGTTCGGATTCTTGTTTGCTTTTACGAAGTTAGATTTCGCGCTGCCTTTCTTCCGTTTTTGGCTTCGATCTTCAACTCTCTATCTATTTCCTGCACTACCCTTCCACCAACTGAACCCACCCCCGCCAAATCCGCATCTCGGTGGCTATTCCTGTCTGTTCGGCCATTCCAAACACCTCCCTGAGTGTGGGTTTGATGACTCTGGCCATCAAGGCTCTTGTGCACAAGAAAGTTACCAACCGGTTTGAACCCTGGGGTGATGTGCACGAAGCGAAACTGGGTGCCATTGGGAACAAGCTGCGGGGTCCAGTTGGTTGAAATTACAACAAATCTCAATTCCAACCAATCCGACCCCGCGGCTGCTTACTAGCACCCATTTGGGTGGCACTCAGTTTCGCTTCGTGCCCATCAGCCCAGCCGCAGAGTGTCGGATTGGTTGAAATTTGGGTCTGTTGGTCCGACCCCGCATTCTTCAATACGTTTTCAGAGAGATTTAGAGTATCAACGCTCCTGTCGAGATTCTTTTCTTGGCATCCTGCTCACGGTCTTTTTGAAAACTTCCCCCTTCGCCATTCCAAATCCGACAGCGTTTCCCGTTCCTGCGGGTAATTTCAATGCCACAACTTCCCACAGTCCATTCACAGTACTATAGCTGCTTCCAAAGCGGTCCTTTCATTCCAGTTGTTTTTCTTACGTTTTGGGCCTATCCCCCGGCGTTTCTGAGTGGTCTTCGTGGACTTTCAAAGACGTCCTATCGCCCTTCCTGCTACTTTTTTGTTCAGATTTCAGGCAGTGACGATATACGGTTCCTCGGAGAAGAAAACCAATCCCCCACTCTCCCCTGTAACCGCGAGGAAATAGCTTGCGAGGAAACGTTCTGTGCCCCCCCCCCCCCCCCCCCACCCAACACTACATCCCCTCGCCTCCCCTATCCGGTTACCCCTAGCCCCCCCCCCCCTCACTTATTCTGTTTCTCTGTCTCTCCCCACTCTCTCTCTCCCTCCCTCCCCCCCCCCCCCACCCCCCCCCCCACTCTCTCACGCTCCCTCCCTATTCTCTCCCTACCACTCCAAAGAATTATGTCTCCAGGCTGTTCGGCCAGCTGCTACCCCAACTTTGTCACTTTCCTCTCTCCCTCTCTCTCTCTCTCACTCCAAAGAATCCCCAGAGAATGATTTAAGATTCCACACTTTTGGACCTGATGTTAAAGAATCCCCCCCCCCCACCCCCACCATCTGTGTACACTGTCATAAATCACACAGACACCCCCCCCCCCCCCCCCCCACCCCCCTTCCATGGTTTCTCTCCTGGAAGATTCCAGCAAATACCGTAGCCTGGAATATCTTTGATTTTAGTCTGTCTCTGCGGGACCATTCCGGCCCTAAAAAAGCAAAACAATCCAGCACTTTTATTTCCTCATCTAAACCCCCCCCCCTCCACCCCTCCCCTCCCTCCTGTCGTTTGTTTCTGTGTGGGTTTCGGTGCGGGTTTCAATTTGCAGGGGTGTTATGCATGAGTGACGTCGAAAGTACACGCCGACTTCAGCGAAGTCATGACTTGAAAGTCGCCGCCTACCGCAGGCGCTCAGTCGGTATGCACGGGTGACGACTTGACCGCCGACTTTCAAGTTGCCGTGGAAAGCAAGGTCACGTTTGCGTCATCAGTCAAGCTCGGGGAATTCCCGGGAAATACCTGCCAATACGCATGCGCGATGGCCGTTTGCTAACTTCCTTCTTCCATTGCGCGCTTTTGGGTTGGGTTTTAGAAAGAGCAGAGAAATGGAGGGCAAAAATGCGAAAAAACCCAATTTTAGGATGAAAGAGAATGCAGTCTTGCTGGAGGAGGTTGCTCTCCACAAGGACTTAATCCTCAGTAAACACAAAAGTGGTGTGTTACACAGAAGAAAAAACGTCGAGTGTGGGAAGCGATCGCTGGTAAAGTGAACGCAATGGGATCGAACGGGAGATCTTGGGGACAGTGCTCCAAAAAGTGGAGAGACCTAAAAACGGCCGTGGAGTCGAAAAGCAAGCATGGGAGAGGTACTGGGGGAGGAGAACCGAAGCCTCCCGTACCCTTTGAGGACATAGTAATGGGGATCATCGGCCTTAACACGACCAAAACCAATGGGATAGGTAAGAAAATGGTCTTTCATTTTACTTTAGCGTGCACGTGTCGTCTGCTGTAGGTTTTGATTAGTGTCAATGTTCTGCTTGTGGGATTTAAGATCTGTTTCTTTTGACGAAAAATTAACAGGCTGTCCCAAAACCTTTTTAATATCATGATGATTATTCATAAATTCAAAGAACTTTACAAGACAATGTCTTTTCTTGTGTAACTTGTAACTGTAAGCTGCTTGTTGTTTTGATTACATTTTCTGAATTAATTGCATGAGAAAAAGGGTTGAAGTGTAACACCTGTGTATGCCATTACACCCCCCCCCCCCCCCCCATTTCAAGTGAGTGTCTGTAATGTCTTGCTGATTGAAGATGAGGTTTAAAAATGAATCCCTTGAATTTTGTTATTAATTACTCGCGTCACATCAAATGAGCAACACAGCGCACCTCTATGACAGTCACTTTCACAAACTTGTAATGTTAGAAGTATTAGTATTCAATTCATCCCAGAGTATTTATTTACACACAATTGTCACCAGTCAGACACTTTTAGGGGGTATACAATATTTATTGGTATTTAATATGCCATGTACACATATTTAGCAAAGCTAAAACATGCCAACAACTCAAAATTCAAAACCATGATATGATTTTATCACAATTTTTCAGATGGTGGCATTGATACTTCCTCTTTAAATGACAACTCTGCTGACACCGGTGACAGTGATGATGATTTGCTGAATCAGAATGATGAGGATGATGCAGGGCACAAAGACCAACCGCCAGGTACAATGTTGTAATCTTTTGGATGTTAACTTCACAGGTTTTCACATCATGTAAAATGACATCCACAGTCAGTGCACTCTGGAACTAGCAGTTTGATAATGCACAATCAGTGCACTCTGGAATTAGCGGTTAGAACTTAGATAATGCACAATCAATGCACAATCAATGCACTCTGGAACCAGCGGTTTGATAATGCACAAAAGTGCAATCTGGAATAAGCGGTTTGATAATGTACAATCAGTGCACTCTGGAATTAGCGGTTTGATAATGCACAGTCAGTGCACTCTGGAATTAGCGGTTTGATAATGCACAATCAGTGCACTCTGGAATTAGCGGTTTGATAATGCACAATCAGTGCACTCTGGAATTAGCGGTTTGATAATGCACAATCAGTGCACTCTGGAATTAGCGGTTTGATAATGCACAATCAGTGCACTCTGGAATTAGCGGTTTGATAATGCACAATCAGTGCACTCTGGAATTAGCGGTTTGATAATGCACAATCAGTGCACTCTGGAATTAGCGGTTTGATAATGCACAATCAGTGCACTCTGGAATTAGCGGTTTGATAATGCACAATCAGTGCACTCTGGAATTAGCGGTTTGATAATGCACAATCAGTGCACTCTGGAATTAGCGGTTAGAACTTAGATAATGCACAATCAATGCACAATCAATGCACTCTGGAACCAGCGGTTTGATAATGCACAAAAGTGCAATCTGGAATAAGCGGTTTGATAATGCACAATCAGTGCACTCTGGAATTAGCGGTTTGATAATGCACAGTCAATGCACTCTGGAATTAGCAGTTTGATAAAGCACAATCATGAATCGATGTACTCGGGAAATATGAAATGTGTGCTTGTAACTCTTGTAATATTATGGGGTTGGCGTAAATATTTTGACTTCTATTTAAAACAATAATTGCTTCTGTTGTGCAGCCTCTGTTGTTAATCTCCCCCTGCGGATCAGCCCTTTGGACGGCTCATTGATCATCGAGACAAATGGTGAGCAGTTGACACTTGATATGTAATATGCAGATATTATTTGTGTAATATTGAGAACTCAAACATGTAGTATATTTATGTTGTCATCAATCTAATTATTGCTTCTAAATAACTTCATTTTTTTCAAATCTCCTTGGACACTATATCCAATACCTTTCTCCTCCTACCCTAAAATGGGTCACTAGGCGTCTAGCGTAGCAGCTGAATGTCTTTGATGTAGGTTTCCCAGACCTAAGACCCCACCCCCTGCCTCCTCTACAATAGGCGACTTGCACAATCGAGCTCGAGACAGAAATCCCGCGAACAATCGGAGTAATTATGGGTAACCTCGCAAGATCTGCCGGCGCGAAGCGGTCATGTTTTGAAAGCTCTGTGGGAGACAGCGTTTCAGTGCAGACACTTCGCCCTAAAAATGGTGAATTTGCACTGTGCAGCAGTTGGCTGCACCAAGGATAGCCGGAAGAATGATCATAAAGTTCGTTCAAAGTACCTAACCATCACCCGTAAACATATGAAAGGCGATTGATTTAAATAAAAAAATTTACGCAAGCCAAAGAACACTCGCTTGAATAGCGATGTCTGAATTCTCTTCGACATCAATATTACATGCCATCCTGGAACAGTACTCTGTTGTCTGTTAAATAACTTTACCAGATTCAGTTTCTTGTATCCTGAATATATTTTTTGTTGTTGAGGTAATTGTGGAACTTTGGTACTTACAATCGCATGAAAATTCTGTGGTTCGGTGGTCATTGTCAGATCTGACGCTGTAAATGCATCATAAGGAACGATAACTCTTGAGAGCAAAAAGTTCGCACACAGGCCAGTGAACTTTCCTTCTCTTTCAAAAAGAAGAGCTGTCTCCAGCGGGATTGTGCAAATCGGCTATTGCAAGACAACCAACAGGATCACAGCATTCATTTGATGTCTTTATCATGTTTAATTTAATACTCTAATCTTAAGTTACATATCTTAGTTACTTTGGAATAATGACAAGTTATTGTAGTGTTTTGTACTTTTCAAATTCTAGTTTTAGAAAACTATCAGCAGCATGTCTTTTTGTTTGTGTAGCCGCCGTTGCAGTGCAGCCTTCCACATCCACTTCAAGCAAGAACAACGCTGGTAAGTACCACCACTGTATGCTTTGAAATTTATTAACCCTTACACTGGTGCAATTCCGTAACACATGTTACATGATACATAGCCACTGGTGAATTAACAGAGAAAAAAATAAAGAAAAACGGTCATATAGATTTTCGCATCCATGGGAGGTAATCGGTAATCGGAACTGACCAAACAGACTTGCAATAGCCGACTTACACAATACCGCTGGAGACAGCTCTTCTTTTTGAAAGAGAAGGAAAGTTCACTGGCCTGTGTGCGAACTTTTTGCGCTCGAGACAGCTCTTCTTTTTGAAAGAGAAGGAAAATTCACTGGCCTGTGTGCGAACTTTTTGCTCTCATGAGCAAAAAGTTCGCACACAAGCCAGTGACAAGAGCAAAAAGTTCGCACACAGGCCAGTGAACTTTCCTTGAGAGCAAAAAGTTCGCACACATGCCAGTGAACTTTCCTTCTCTTTCAAAAAGAAGAGCTGTCTCGAGCGGGATTGTGCAAGTCGGCAATTGCAAGCCAACCAACAGGATCACAGCATTCATTTGATGTCTTTATCATGGGTAATTTAATACTCTAATCTTAAGTTACATATCTTAGTTACTTTGGAATAATCATAATGACAAGGTATTGTACTTTTCAAATTCTAGTTTTAGAAAACTATCAGCAGCATGTCTTTTTGTTTGTGTAGCCGCCGTTGCAGAGCAGCCTTCCACATCCACTTCAAGCAAGAACAACGCTGGTAAGTACCGCCACTGTATACTTTGAAATTTATTAACTGAGTAGGATACATTTTTTTCACATTATGCCCTAAACTTGCACTTAACCGACAGATTCTGTGGTGTCCTATTTGTGACACATCGATGGTCATTTTAGTGCTGAGTTACTCAAATTGAAAATGTGTGATTTATTCACATATTGCCGAGAAACAGCTGGCAGTTTCAGTTCAATATATTCAATCATATGTGTACCATTGAATTCATTTTAACTCGGTGATCGACAGTTGCTTGTGTGTGCAGTAACTTTTGTCACAATGAAAGCAATGTACAGATTTGTGCTGTATTTTCAAGAAGCTGTCAGTGTCACTACTCAATAAGATAGGAAGAATCATTTACATTAAATTACAAACTATTCTTTTTTTTTATTTGGTGTTTAACGTCGTTTTTAACCGCGAAGGTCTCTATCGCGACGGATACAAACTATTTATTTCATTTGTAGTTAGGATAAGCATGAGACATATAACACAGTTCAGATATTAAAAAAAAAGAAAAAGAAATTCTCTAAATCTTCTTTACAAATATGGCAATGCTCACAGTCAGTGTTGCATGCCTAAATAATGGCTTCTCTCATACTATGACACTACAATTCTCATGCCTCAATCAAAAATCTTTCTTTTCACAACTGTTTCAGTGACAGTTGCAAGAACAACAGGATTGGCAGCAGCATCACCTCGCGCTGGGTTGAGCAGCAATGGTGATGTGCAGTCCCCATTCAACAGGAGTGGTGTGCAGTCCCCATACAACAGGAAGTCCTTTGCGAGGAAGAGGAGGCAGTCGGGCTTTCGCATGCAGGAAAACGAGGACCCTGAAGAAGACACACTGTTTAAGGAGTGGCTCTCTAGCGACATAAGGAAAAACAATGCCCAAACTGACAGAGAAAGGGCCCAAACAGACAGAGAAAGGCTACAACTAGAGGTTTTGTCTCTCAAGAAAAGGAAAATTCAAATGGAATTGTTATACATGGAGAGAGAGGTCGCATCATAAGTCAGTGAACCTGCTGAATTAGTCTAACTAATCGTGTGGTACAGTGTGTTCTGACTGGTCCTGTAAATCGCATGATATGATAAACTGGCATTGGATGTACAGGCTTTTTTTGGGGTGTGAAGAGGATGATAAAGCTCTAGGTGTCTTAAAGTTTGCTCCTACTCTAGTCATTTCCTGTTTGTTATACTTACATCTAGTCAATTTTGCTCATTTAGGCTGCATTTCCAACTTAATTCAGGTTTTGTTTCTGAAGAAAAGAAAGATTCGAATGGAATTAATACAAATAAATGGAGACAAGGGTCACATCATCAGTCTGTGAACCTGCTGCATTAGACTAACCAATGTGTGGTACAGTGTGTAATGACTGACTGTTCCCATAAATAGCATGAATAAACTTCTCATGCACAAACAATGCTGGTAATAAACAGTTTGTTTTTGTGTGTGAGCATTAAGTGAAGATGATGATAAACCTCGACCCTGTCTCCGTACTTTACAGTATTCATCCAATAAGATTTTTTTCTTACAAAGGAGGACAACTTTGCTCCCACTCTAGTCATTTCCTCGTTGTGATACTTATATCTAGTCAATTTTGGATGGCCACACTCCTACTTTGTCTTATGATGGACATTTCTCATATGTTATGTACCATTTCGAGTTAAAGAATTGTGTGTAAATAAAAATCTGTTCTTTTAAATATCTCCTTTGTGTCCCCATTGAATGGAAGCAGTGATCATTGTGGTTGTATTTTTTTTTTCTCCAAAAGTGACTGTATCTTGTATGATTGTTTAAAGACAGCATTGTGACACTATTGTGTACTATGGCATAAATGTGATTCAGCACACCTTTGCATGTTAAACAGTTTAATGCAGCCACTCTGAAAATGCCTTCTTGCGAATAGTTCTGTCAAAACCAGATTTTGCAATACAGTGTAATATTTGGTGTAACAGAATTGATGCTGCACAATCATTTTGAAGGGTACAGCTCTGTAACACTGAGCAATCAGCAGGAGACATACTATGACTAGGTACATGGCTTCGGTACATTATATCAAATTACTTTATATCAAACCGTGGGATGTGAAGGTGTGCATCTCTTCTCAGTATGCACTGCAAAAATAGTGTAAAATGAGGAACTTGTGGCTATTTGCTTTATTGGAAAGAAAAACTTACCTCAAATAAATTATGAATCTATGAACGAGGTCCATCTCTATTTCAAATTTCTTTCACGACAACAAATAATATTAAAATTACCTTGAATGTGAATTGCATCAGAAACAATTATTGATGATCCTTGCCCTGGCCGCCTTTCCAGCTGCTGCCCTCGCTCTCTCGGTAATGTTCATTTGCCCTTCACATGGGATGGGGGCATCCCCATCATCGTCATCAAAATAGTCCGGGCCTTCATCCGGTGGCAGGGGCAGGTTCAAATGCCGGGCCCGGTTGTGCAGCATGAAGCAAACTGTATAAATAAATAACAACTTAATAAACTGATCAAGTAAGAAAACTCAATCCACATTGATTGATGTAACTCTCCTCTGCATGGAATAAGACCATCCCTCCACTTGGTCAGATACCAAACATGAACAGCCTGTACGCTCTCTGTACACAGTGATAAATATGACAGTGAAGAAAATTCCATCTCACCACGTCAAGCAGTCAGTGTGTTGATTTTTAAAATCTGACCAAGCGGAGGGATCGTGTTATCCCTATTTTAGCCTGACCGAGACAGAGTTTAACGAGGTGAAGTGGGCCTTCAAGTTAGAACTAACAGTTTGTGCATAAACACATAATTTGCCGCATGAGAATCAAATTATGCTTTTTCAACACTAGTAGTTTGAACTGAGAAATGAATATTAGCAGCTGAAAACAACTAGTTTATACATGTATTAATATTATCTATATATACAAACATATATATATTTAAATCACATACCTGGGATCACTCTGCAGGCCTTCCGGGGCTGAAGCCTCAAGCCATAGCGGAGACACTGCCACCTCTGCTTTGCCACTCCGATGCTCCGCTCTACAGTAGTCCGGGTGGAGCTGTGCGCAAAGTTATAGCCGGTCTCCTGTCGTGTTTCAGGATTTTGTACAGGTGTCATGAGCCATGTCCGTAGCATGTACCCGCTATCCCCCAAAATGATGCCATCAAGGGGTGGTGCGTTGCTCTCAAATGAGTCAAACAGGGGCGACTCCCTCAGAATCCTGGCATCGTGGACTGATCCAGGCCACCGGGCAATCACATTTATAAATTTCAAATCTGCATCACAGATCACCTGCAACAAACCAAATGTTAACATTAACATCACATTAACTTGTACTTGCAAAATGTACATGTTATACATGGACATATGTATGTACAAACAGGTGGGAAAATGTTATTCAACCTATAGTGCTTTTGTTCATAACACATTAGTTGTCCTTCATAAAACTATGGATGTTTGTAGTAAAGTGCAAATCTTTGCAGAAACTCTGGAAAGACAAGACCCAACCATGTATTTTCAAAATGCATGAGCCGCAGACCAAATACAAATTTATACAAGTATACACTGACATAATAATGCAGCTGCACTCACAAGAATTCAGAATATTTTAAACTAATTAAAGGGTGTTTGCACTCCATCTACGGTACACATCTTCTGGCTAATAACACATTTCTTTGCTCTTATTTTCAACAATCATAATTTGTAATATGTCTTCTTTTTTTTAAGGTTTTAATTTACAGTGTTAGTAAATGTCTGCTAATGCAAAATAATCCAGCCTGCATCAGTGCAGTATAAAAACTATAATTGCTCTTTATTCTGTCACTCGACTTGCTGTCAATGTCATTGGTTCAAAGTGTATATATATCCAGCTCACCTGAACATTGATCGAATGGAAATTTTTTCTGTTGACGAACTCGTGTTCTTGGAAGAAAGGTGCTTGGATTCGTATCTGTGTCCCGTCCACACAGCCCACGACGTTGGGGAATCCCTGCATATCAAAAAAATCCACTTTGTTTCTGTCAGCTTTTTCTTGGTTTGGCATGACAATCCACTCACCAACGTGTGCCAAAAGAGCATCGGTGACACGGCTGATGGTCCTCGATGCTGTAGACTGGGTCACCCCAAACAAGTCACCAATTACGTTTTGAAGGGTGCCGGTGGCGTAAAATCTGAGGGTCAAAAGCACCTGTAACACAGGTGTCAGTGCTCCTTGGCGACGAACTGGAAACTCTATGTCATCACAGATCTCATCTGTCAGTTCCAAAATGAAATGGCGAGGGAACCGAAATCTTGTAAACACTTCTCTGTCGTCCAGCACTTCTAACGGGTGCGTTCTGTCTCGAAATACTCGATGGCGACGAAAAACTCGTCGATTGCGGTGTTCGAAAGCGATGAATGCGGCCATTTTGATTTCCTGTAGTCGGCGTGTAAACCATTTAGACGACCTCCGGAGCACGTCTAAATTTAGTCGCCAGTTTAGGCGGCACAAGCGTGTAGTCGCCACTCGTGCATACCGTGTAAATCGCGGTAGGCGGTGACCTCTGTTTGCACGCCGCCTAAACGTTTAGACGTCACTCATGCATAACACCCCTGGTCTCTTCTTGGACCCGTCTCCGACAGAGGGTGTGTGGTGGACAGACGGGGCAGTGGGACAGATGAGTGAGTTGACTCGCACATGAAGTCAGCCTGCTACCAATGACACCCCAGGGCACTGTTTGAATCAAGGGGGTTGGGGGGGGGGAGGGGATGGTGGTGGTAGAGAGAGAGAGATATATAGACAGAGAGAGAAAGGGAGAAAGAGAGACAGAGACAGAAAGACAGACAAACCGAGACAGATAGATGGAAGAGAAAAGAGAGAGAGAGAGAGAGAGAGAGAGAGAGAGAGAGAGAGAGAGAGGGGGGGGGGGAGAGAGG
>NW_027128307.1:25000-30069 GCF_037325665.1 Littorina saxatilis
AGAGACAGACAGACAGGCAGACAGACAGACAGACAGACAGACAGACAGTCAGAGACAGGTAGCAAGACAGACAGATCCCCACCATCATCAGAACAAACCACCACTCAGTATTCCACCAGAAACAGAAGCCGATACCATGACACCCTTCAGAAGGCCAAAGTAAAAGCCAAAAGGGACTCGTAGAAAGCGCGGAAAAGTGCCGGAAGGTGGAACAGAAAAAAGCAGCCGGAAAACTGGTTTCCAACGGTTTCTGGTCCCAATACGCAACACCCTGTTTTACACATTTCTGAAGCGTTTGTTTGCCGTGGGGTAACATTATCGCACTCTGGCAACATGTTGTAAACTTCACACACTTTTTAAGAATATTACAACAGGATAAGACTGGACGAAAAGAAAATGGAAGAGAACAATTAGAAGGGGGAGAGGAAGATCACAAGAGTATTATCAATTGCAACTCCGGAAGGGGAAGGGGAAATTACACACAACTGCAACTCGTTTCGAACTTCACAGACGCTTCGTGGTATCAGGGTATGGAACGACTGCATGAAAAGAAAATCAGACAGAGAAGGGGCGGGGGTTTGGAGGGGGGGGGGGGGGGGGGGAGATAGAAGTAGGGGGAATAAAGAGAGGGGCAGATTACGAGAATATTTTAAGTCGCAAGAAAAGAAGTTACTAAACAAGAAGGGCAAAGCCCATACGACTCACATGCTTGACCTTTACATGACCAATGACATCATACACTAAGAACTGCTTTACACATTTTTCCTACCAAAATACATGTGACCTTGACCCAAGGTCAAGGTCATCCAAGGTCATGCAACACAAAGCTGTTAATTCAAGACATAGGAAGTACAATGGTGCTTATTGGCTCTTTCTACCATGAGATATGGTCACTTTTAGTGGTTCACTACCTTATTTTAGTCACATTTCATAAGGGTCAAAGTGACCTTGACCTTGATCATATGTGACCAAATGTGTCTCATGATGAAAGCATAACATGTGCCCCACATAATTTTTAAGTTTGAAACAGTTATCTTCCATAGTTCAGGGTCAAGGTCACTTCAAAATATGTATACAATCCAACTTTGAAGAGCTCCTGTGACCTTGACCTTGAAGCAAGGTAAACCAAACTGGTATCAAAAGATGGGGCTTACTTTGCCCTATATATCATATATAGGTGAGGTATTGAATCTCAAAAACTTCAGAGAAAATGGGGAAAATGTGAAAAATAGCTGTTTTTTAGACAACATTTATGGCCCCTGCGACCTTGACCTTGAAGCAAGGTCAAGATGCTATGTATGTTTTTTGGGGCCTTGTCATCATACACCATCTTGCCAAATTTGGTACTGATAGACTGAATAGTGTCCAAGAAATATCCAACGTTAAAGTTTTCCGGACGGACGTCCGGACGGACGGATGTCCGGACGGGGGGGGACGGACGGACGGACGACTCGCGTGAGTACATAGACTCACTTTTGCTTCGCATGTGAGTCAAAAAGCAATCACCCGATCAGTTTTGCTTCTATGCGGCAAAGAAATATAAACAACATAAAGACACAGCAAGCTTCAGTGTCTCCTTAGTGTCTAGATTTCAAATCGATATTTTGACGAGTTAAACGGAGTACTTTAGCACTGAAAACAACACGTTCGGGGGTAAACTAGAATACCATAAATTCTGTCCATCAATTGTGGCATAACATACCTTCGCTGTTCTGGTTTCTGAAAGAAGACAAAATGACAAAAGACAGAGTTAGTTAGTTAGTTAGCTGTTGCTTTTCGGGTCCAGCGGACCATAATAGGCCAAATCAGGACCCCAAAAGACAGAGTCGCATACCTGTCTTCCTCCAAGCCCCATAAGCTGCCATTACCACCTGCTTACGTCAGGAAATCGAACACTAATCACTCCACCACGATGTCAATATCATCATCTGATGACAACAAAGGACCGCTATTAAGGTTTAATGGCCTATCATATCATCCGTCAAAAACTAGGGTCATCAGTGTGATCATTATGATAGCGACGATCTATTATATCGTTTCGGCAGTATCACGTCAATGCTCCAAAAACAGCTCGCGTAACGACCAATTTCCCTGTAAGCTTGGTCTGGGCACGTCAATCAGGTCTTTTTTTCAACAACAACAAAAGGGGAAATCATGAAACGGATATTGTTTCAAAGCATTCTTATTTACCACTATCACTACAGTATAACTCCCTTTAAGACCCCGTTGTATCATATTTCCTGTTCATTACCCCCATTTCAACATTCCCTCCTTTTTAAGACCTGATTTTCTCAGATTTGTTTAGGTCTCAAAAAGGAGGTTCCACTGCAACACTTAGGTCTTATTCCGGCGTTTTTTCAACTCTAAACTTAATCATATTTCCTTCAAGACTATAACACAAACGGACGAACGTTTTGACCAACAAAAATGTTCTATGAAAGCAATAACTGTGTCCGGAGACCAATGAAAACAAAGCAAACTGTATCGTTATTCATATAGAAAATTGACAATAATGAAACTGCCAATAAAAGGAGCCCGAAAAAGTATTCATCTTCTTCTCTTTTTGAAGTGCTAAAGTGCGCATGGGCGGTTTGCGGAACAGAAGAATTTTAAAGAAAATATATTGATCACCGCTAGAGAACCAGCGCACAGTAGATTTTCAATAATAATAATAATAATAATAATAATAATAATATTAATAAATAACTTTTCTATAGCGCGAGTCCCATCAATTGGCTCCAGGCGCTTTACAAATTAATTCTAAAATAAACTAGCACAAATCAAAGAGGCATACAAAGCATACATATAACTGAGATGAAACAACAAGAACCAAAGCACTAAGCAATTATGGGTCTCCTCTTCTTGAAATAAAATAAAATAAAATAAAATAAAATAAAATAAAACAACAATAAAAGTAAAACTCAGATCAATCGAATCCAGTTGCTTCCGGTTTGGCATGTTAACAAAACGTATTTCAACACAATCGACCGAAGTACGGTGAAAAGCCCACAACTTCAGGCCAGCTTTTTACACACACAAAATAAAACGGAAGCGAAAAGAAAAACAAAGAAAAGGAACACACACACAAATTCCTGGAATAATGTCAGAAAAAAATCTATTGAGCAAAGCAAAAAGTGCACAACTTCTGGCCAGCTTTCCGTACATGCAACAGCAATAAAACGACAGCAGAGAGAGAAAAGAAGAGTAGCGTCCCTTGTGGTCGTGGTCTCGCTACGGCCACATGCGTTCTTTCCGCATTCTGGGCATTTCGCAACATCTGCACAAAGTCGGTGAAAAGTAAGGGTCCTATGGAGACGGTCTTGTGTGTGTGTGTGTGTGTGTGTGTGTGCGTGTGCGTGTGCGTGTGTGTGTGCGTAAGTGCGTGCGTTCATTAGGGAGCGAACTAAGGGGAGTCAAAGACTCAGAGAGCATCAGCAGACGTGCTGACAGACATGCAGATTATGAGATACGGAGTCGAGTAAGCAGACATGGGTTGCGCATTTTAATTAATTTTGCTGGATCGGTTTGACTTGAGCAAATTGACAAGAGTCACGCATAAAATAGCGTTATTCTACAAGTCGAGACAGGTCTGCTTGACTTCATAGGGGAAAAAAAAAGAGGCAAGTACATTATAAAAACGGGTCATTCCACGAATATAGACAAGAGACATCCCCACCAACCCCCCATCCCCTCCCATGACTGCCATTTCGTAGTTCGTTTTGTCCTCGGAATCTTTTATCGAATTAGTCAATATGTCATTCCTCCACACCCTCATCCTCGCCACCACCACCCCCCCACCCCCTATCCGCGACAAGAAGCGTCAAGTGTTGATGCCAGGAAATGAAGGGATGGAAATCTGTTGTCCTTTCATCCCCCCCTTGTTTAGGTAAGTCTCACGCGCGACTCTAGTTCGTTTCAATTCACGTCACCCTACGCGACGCCAACTGGCTGAAAGAGTTCTACGCACCATGAGTCATCGCAGAGAAAGTCAGTTTCCTCCGAAGTCGGCGTATCGCTACTTAACTGGCGGGGGTCAGTGCGGATATCGAAATGAAAATGTTGAACATTATTTATTATTTTGTAGTAATTACGATGATGTCCGAAGATTAACTATACACACATTACCGAATGATCATCAAAATGTACAATGTTTATTGTTTGGTCTGCCAAACCTACGTTTTACCGAAAACATTGAAATATTCGAAAAGGTACATAGCTTTATAAGGTTAAGTGATAGATTTTGATTACCCTGTGGTCACCATGTCAATGATCCAGTATTTGATTATTGGCAGGTCATGCTGTTTTACGTTTATACTGAAGGTCAAGTTTTGAGTGAATCTTTTTATTAAAGGTTTTTCTGTGTATCCACATGACTAACCTCAGCTTAATTAGTTGGTACGACAATGTAAATGAAATTTTTGCTGCTGCAGAAGCATTGATCTAGCAAGTCTGTGAAAGTCTCTCATCGTCTCTCTGACCCCCCCCCCCCCCCCCCCCTCCTCCTCCCCCGGGATCTCCCCGATATTGCAGTCCTTCCCGTCCTCTGTCACATCCTCTAATTCTTTTGCAGCATTTTTTCCTCTTTTGTGTGTGTGTGTGTAAAAATTGTATCTTGTCTGTCTTGCGTTCTCATAAGGGTATAAGTGATTATATGACCTTGACATAACGTGAAATAACAATTCCTATCTAGATGTACATATTTATAACCACACTTAATATAAGCTTAGCTTGTTGTGTGGCCACAAATGTTTATATCGTATATACATGCCACCCTGTATTTCACTATTAATAAAATCTTGTTTAAAAAAAAAACTAAAAAAAACTGGCGGGGGTAAAAATGGTCATACACGTACAAACCCACTAATGCAAAAGACACGAGTGAAAATGTGAATTTCAGTCCATGACGAAGACGAAGAAGGTGCGGTGACTTCTGAGATCAACAAAGCCACGTTTGTAATGGCACAGGCCTTGCTTTAAAGTGCACCAGGGACCCAGGTTTTGACTTATCACTGTTTGGGCTTAATTTACTCAAGATTAAATCAATGGTTAAAATTGTTACGAGAGAAACT
>NW_027128307.1:30269-52615 GCF_037325665.1 Littorina saxatilis
CAAGGGAATTGTTTTCAAGAGACTAACTGAAAAACATTCTCCCTAAGACGGTGGAAGAAATAGTTCCCACGGGACTGATCACAAACGATTGTTGATGCCCACTTCTGACACCATGTAAGGAGGTTCTCAGTCTTGCAAAGTAAGATGCAGATAGCTGGATTTGTTGAGAGCTTTTATTCATGGCTTGCTTCAGATACAAGCATGGCGGTGGAGAGTAAGTGTCTTATTGACGCAACCCAACACAACAACTGGTAAACAACTGATATAATCTACATATATATACCGAAAGGGGAGCTGTAAAGACGTTATTAGCGACGAGGCCAAAGAAATACAACTTTTGGCTGCCAGTAATCCACCAGCATCAACAATATCAGCAAGCCAGACAAGAGTAATCTAACACCGGATCTTCCTAACTTTATTGTCTAACGGACGAAAATAGTAGCTCTCCGGAAAGTAATGAAACACAAACAAGACTAGCTAGAAGTGCCGGAAATGTTGTAACATCGTGTAGAGACTTCGCCCATCCTGATGAAATATCTTGTGAAAGTGAGTACTATTGAACACAAACACTGGCGAGAATTGTGTGTGTTATTCCGAATGTGGTGATTAATTGTGACTGAAAAGGTTTCGCCAATGAGGGTAACATAAGACTCTCTTTGGTCTCGCCGTGTCGCTGACATATACACAATGCCCCTTACTCTGGCTTGAGGTTTTCTTTCAGCATTGGCCTGTTTCAAATCAGAACCTCTTGTGGTCGTCAACGAGATGACTTAATCTGGCGTCATCATAGTTGAAGGACAAAAACGAGTTTCTCTAGTAACAATTTTAATCATTGATTTAATCTTGAGTAAATTAAGCCCAAACAGTGATAAGTCAAAACCTGGGTCCCTGGTGCACTTTAAAGCAAGGCCTGTGCTTTTACAAACGTGGTTTTGTTGATCTCAGAAGTCACCGCACCTTCTTCGTCTTCGTCATGGACTGAAATTCACATTTTCACTCGTGTCTTTTGCATTAGTGGGTTTGTACGTGTATGACCATTTTTACCCCCGCCAGTTTTTTGATTTTTTAAACAAGATTTTATTAATGAAATACAGGGTGGCATGTATATACGATATAAACATTTGTGACCACACAACAAGCTAAGCTTATATTAAGTGTGGGTATAAATATGTACATCTAGATAGGAATTGTTATTTCACGTTATGTCAAGGTCATAGAATCACTTATACCCTTATGAGAACGCAAGACAGACAAGATACAATTTTTACACACACACACACAAAAGAGGAAAAAATGCAGCAAAAGAATTTCCCGCAGTGGGGCACTGCGGTTATGAAATTAAAGGCCCCTCCTGTTTTTGGAACCGCAGGAGCTTTCTAGTTTGCTGTTAGGTAGATTTTTGGTTCCTCTTTCCTGTCATGCTCTCTTTTTCTTCATGAATTCTTTTCTTTTTTCTGCCTTCTTGCTCATTCACCTGTATTTTTTCCAAAAATCTCTTCTCTTGCCGCTTGTCTCGCGATTCATGTATAGTTTAATCTGTTAGTGTTCTGATGTAAGTCCAGCAGTAGATAGGTTAAGCCTATTTTAACATACTGGAAACTGGTAATCTTCCAGTAGGTATTAATTTAGTTTTACTAAAGCCTGCTGGGACACAAGTAATGGGTTAGTGCATTTGTAAACAGGAATCGCTTGACAAGTGGCCCCCTTCATCCCCCCCTTCCTCGTCCTGATATGGCTCTGCGTAGTCGGCTGGACGTTAAGCAACAAATAAACAAACAAACAAACAAACAAGCAAAAGAATTAGAGGATGTGACAGAGGACGGGAAGGACTGCAATATCGGGGAGATCCCGGGGGAGGAGGGGGGGGGGGGGGGGGGGGGGGGTCAGAGAGACGATGAGAGACTTTCACAGACTTGCTAGATCAATGCTTCTGCAGCAGCAAAAAATTTCATTTACATTGTCGTACCAACTAATTAAGCTGAGGTTAGTCATGTGGAGACACAGAAAAACCTTTAATAAAAAGATTCACTCAAAACTTGACCTTCAGTATAAACGTAAAACAGCATGACCTGCCAATAATCAAATACTGGATCATTGACATGGTGACCACAGGGTAATCAAAATCTATCACTTAACCTTATAAAGCTATGTACCTTTTCGAATATTTCAATGTTTTCGGTAAAACGTAGGTTTGGCAGACCAAACAATAAACATTGTACATTTTGATGATCATTCGGTAATGTGTGTATAGTTAGTCTTCGGACATCATCGTAATTACTACAAAATAATAAATAATGTTCACCATTTTCATTTCGATATCCGCACTGACCCCGCCAGTTAAGCAGCGATACGCCGACTTCGGAGGAAACTGACTTTCTCTGCGATGACTCTTGGTGCGTAGAACTCTTTCAGCTAGTTGGCGTCGCGTAGGGTGACGTGAATTGAAACGAACTAGAGTCTCGCGTGAGACTTACCTAAACAAGGGGGGGATGAAAGGACAACAGATTTCCATCCCTTCGTTTCCTGGCATCAACACTTGACGCTTCTTGTCGCGGATAGGGGGGGGGGGGGGGGGGGGGTGGCGAGGGTGAGGGTGTGGAGGAATGACGTATTGACTAATTCGATAAAAGATTCCGAGGACAAAACGAACTACGAAATGGCAGTCATGGGAGGGGATGGGGGGGTTGGTAGGGATGTCTCTTGTCTATATTCGTGGAATGACCCGTTTTTATAATGTACTTGCCTCTTTTTTTTTTCCCCCGTTGAAGTCAAGCAGACCTGTCTCGACTTGTAGAATAACGCTATTTTATGTGCGTGACTCTTGTCAATTTGCTCAAGTCAAACCGATCCAGCAAAATTAATTAAAATGCGCAACCCATGTCTGCTTACTCGACTCCGTATCTCATAATCTGCATGTCTGTCAGCACGTCAGCCAGTCTGCTGATGCTCTCTGAGTCTTTGACTCCCCTTAGTTCGCTCCCTAATGAACGCACGCACTTGCGCACACACACACACACACACACGCACACACACACACACACACACACACACACACACACACACACACACACACACACACACACACAAGACCGTCTCCATAGGACCCTTACTTTTCACCGACTTTGTGCAGATGTTGCGAAATGCCCAGAATGCGGAAAGAACGCATGTGACCTTAGCGAGACCACGACCACCAGGGACGCATACTTGTCTTTTCTCTCTCTGCTGTCGTTTTTATTGCTGTTGCATGTACGGAAAGCTGGCCAGAAGTTGTGCACTTTTTGCTTTGCTCAATAGATTTTTTTCTGACATTATTCCAGGAATGTTTGTGTGTGTTCCTTTTCTTTGTTTTTCTTTTCGCTTCCGTTTTATTTTGTGTGTGTAAAAAGCTGGCCTGAAGTTGTGGGCTTTTCACCGTACTTCGGTCGATTGTGTTGAAATTATTATTTATTATTATGGTGAGCTTATATAGCGCGAACCACAATTAACTGTGCTCTCCGCGCTTTACATATTTATTTCTGCCGTGTGAAATGGAATTTTTTTACCGACAGACAGACAAACAAACATTTTTTACACACAATATAATTATAACGCATTCACATCGACCAGCAAACCTCAAGCCTGTTAGGCGAGCATTCACCTTTCGCGGCCTTTATTCCAAGTCACACGGGTATTTGATGGACATTTTTATCTATGCCTATACAATTTTGCCAGGAAAGACCCTTTTGTCAATCGTGGGATCTTTAACGTGCACACCCCAATATAGTGTACACGAAGGGACCTCGGTTTTTCGTCTCATCCGAAAGACTAGCACTTGAACCCACCACCTAGGTTGGGAAAGGGGGGAGAAAATAGCGGCCTGACCCAGGGTCGAACACGCAACCTCTCGATTCCGAGCGCAAGTGCGTTACCACTCGGCCACCCAGTCCCTGGAAATACGTTTTGTTAACATGCCAAACCGGAAGCAACTGGATTCGATTGATCTGAGCTTTACTTTTATTGTTGTTTTATTTTATTTTATTTTATTTTATTATTTTATTTCAAGAAGAGGAGACCCATAATTGCTTAGTGCTTTGGTTCTTGTTGTTTTATCTCAGTTATATGTATGCTTTGTATGCCTCTTTGATTTGTGCTAGTTTATTTTAGAATTAATTTGGGACTCGCACTATAGAAGAGTTATTTATTGATATTATTATTATTATTATTATTGAAAATCTACTGTGCGCTGGTTCTCTAGCGGTGATCAATATATTTTCTTTAAAATTCTTCTGTTCCGCAAACCGCCCATGCGCACTTTAGCACTTCAAAAAGAGAAGAAGATGAATAATTTTTCGGGCTCCTTTTATTGGCAGTTTCATTATTGTCAATTTTCTATATGAATAACGATACAGTTTGCTTTGTTTTCATTGGTCTCCGGACACAGTTATTGCTTTCATAGAACATTTTTGTTGGTCAAAACGTTCGTCCGTTTGTGTTATAGTCTTGAAGGAGTATGATTAAGTTTAGAGTTGAAAAAAGGCCGGAACAAGACCTCTAAGTGGTGCAGTGGAACCTCCTTCTTCAGACCTAAACAAATCTGAGAAAATTAGGTCTTAAAAAGGAGGGAATGTTGAAATGGGGGTCATTGGACACAAGTTATCAACAGGAAATAGGATTCTTCTTCTTCTTCTGCGTTCGTGGGCTGAAACTCCCACGTACACTCGTGTTTTTTGCACGAGTGGAATTTTTACGTGTATGACCGTTTTTCCCCCCCGCCATTTTGGCAGCCATACGCCGTTTTCGGAGGAAGCATGCTGGGTATTTTCGTGTTTCTTATAACCCACCGAACTCGGACATGGATTACAGGATCTTTTTCGTGCGCACTTGGTCTTATGCTTGCGTGTACACACGGGGGGGTGTTCGGACACCGAGGAGAGTCTGCACACAAAGTTGACTCTGAGAAATAAATCTCTCGCCGAACGTGGGGACGAACTCACGCTGACAGCGGCCAACTGGATACAAATCCAGCGCGCTACCGACTGAGCTACACCCCCGCCCTGGGGAAATATGATACAACGGGGTCTTAAAGGGAGTTATACTGTAGTGATAGTGGTAAATAAGAATGCTTTGAAACAATATCCGTTTCATGATTTCCCCTTTTGTTGTTGTTGAAAAAAAGACCTGGTTGACGTGCCCAGACCAAGCTTACAGGGAAATTGGTCGTTACGCGAGCTGTTTTTGGAGCATTGACGTGATACTGCCGAAACGATATAATAGATCGTCGCTATCATAATGATCACACTGATGACCCTAGTTTTTGACGGATGATATGATAGGCCATTAAACCTTGATAGCGGTCCTTTGTTGTCATCAGATGATGATATTGACATCGTGGTGGAGTGATTAGTGTTCGATTTCCTGACGTAAGCAGGTGGTAATGGCAGCTTATGGGGCTTGGAGGAAGACAGGTATGCGACTCTGTCTTTTGTCATTTTGTCTTCTTTCAGAAACCAGAACAGCGAAGGTATGTTATGCCACAATTGATGGACAGATTTTATGGTATTCTAGTTTACCCCCGAACGTGTTGTTTTCAGTGCTAAAGTACTCCGTTTAACTCGTCAAAATATCGATTTGAAATCTAGACACTAAGGAGACACTGAACCTTGCTTTGTCTTTATGTTGTTTATATTTCTTTGCCGCATAGAAGCAAAACTGATCGGGTGATTGCTTTTTTAGTAACTTCTTTTCTTGCGACTTAAAATATTCTCGTAATCTGCCCCTCTCTTTATTCCCCCTACTTCTATCTCCCCCCCCCCCCCCCTCCAAACCCCCGCCCCTTCTCTGTCTGATTTTCTTTTCATGCAGTCGTTCCATACCCTGATACCACGAAGCGTCTGTGAAGTTCGAAACGAGTTGCAGTTGTGTGTAATTTCCCCTTCCCCTTCCGGAGTTGCAATTGATAATACTCTTGTGATCTTCCTCTCCCCCTTCTAATTGTTCTCTTCCATTTCCTTTTCGTCCAGTCTTATCCTGTTGTAATATTCTTAACAAGTGTGTGAAGTTTACAACATGTTGCCAGAGTGCAATAATGTTACCCCACGGCAAACAAACGCTTCAGAAATGTGTAAAACAGGGTGTTGCGTATTGGGACCAGAAACCGTTGGAAACCAGTTTTCCGGCTGCTTTTTTCTGTTCCACCTTCCGGCACTTTTCCGCGCTTTCTACGAGTCCCTTTTGGCTTTTACTTTGGCCTTCTGAAGGGTGTCATGGTATCGGCTTCTGTTTCTGGTGGAATACTGCTGTTGTCTTGAGTGGTGGTTTGTTCTGATGATGGTGGGGATCTGTCTGTCTTGCTACCTGTCTCTGACTGTCTGTCTGTCTGTCTGTCTGTCTGTCTGCCTGTCTGTCTGCCTGTCTGTCTGTCTCTGTCGCTCTCTCTCTCTCTCTCTCTCTCTCTCTCTCTCTCTCTCTCTGTTTTCCCCCATCTCTCTCTCTCTCTCTCTGTTTTCCCCCATCTCTCTCTCTCTCTCTCTCTCTTGCCCACGCGCTTGCTCTCTCTCTCTCTCTCTCTCTCTCTCTCTCTCTCTCTCTCTCTCTCTCTCTCTCTCTCTCTCTCTCTCTCTCTCTCTCTCTCTAGCTCTCTCTGTTTTCCCCCATCTCTCACCCTCTCTTTTCTCTGTCTCTATCTATATCGTTGCCCCAATACCCTCCGTGCCATGTCGTGAGTTTCTTTAATCTTGTATTCTTTTCTCTTGGGCATATCTTTTTTCTTTTATCTCTGTCCCATCATAGCCTTGTGGCTTTGTTCTTGCGCTGATCACGACGATGCCCTTTGGGTGTGTATCTCCTGCTTTTTGACGAAACACTCCCTCTCCCACCACCCCAACCCACCCCACCCCCACCGAATCCATTTCCCTCTCTCAGATATTATTTGCCTTCTTTGTCATTCACACCTACCCAGCATTTTGCACACCTACCCAGCATTTTGTAGCCTGAGGGGAGGTGCACGAAGCGAAACTGGGTGCCACCCAACCGGGTGGGATTAGTTGCTAGTTTATTGTTCTGTATGGCTATCCGGGACTGATGCTTGTTTGTTTTGCTTCTCAGTATTTATGGCAATAAACCGCGGGGTCTGATTGGTTGAAACCACAACACATCTGAATTTCAACCAATCAGAGCAGCATTGAAATCACAACACATCTGAATTTCAACCAATCAGAGCAGCATTGAAATCACAACACATCTGAATTTCAACCCATCAGAGCAGCATTGAAATCACAACACATCTGAATTTCAACCAATCAGAGCAGCATTGAAATCACAACACATCTGAATTTCAACCAATCAGAGCAGCATTGAAATCACAACACATCTGAATTTCAACTAATCAGGGCAGCATTGAAATCACAACACATCTGAATTTCAACTAATCAGGGCAGCATTGAAATCACAACACATCTGAATTTCAACCAATCCGATCCCGCTGCTGTTTATGACTCATTTGGGTGGCATCTCGTTTTGCTTCGTGCACCTCGGCCCTGATGGTCGCGCCCTCATGTTGTTCTTGAGGATGCCTGGAGGTGGATTGTCTTTTGCCTTCGTGGAGATCCTCGCCTGGTCCGACTTCAATTCGTGCTGCTGTAATAGGGACACGTCTTAGCCTCATAGTCATATCCCCGTTATGAATTGGTGGTTCTGATACTTGTTTTTATTATGGCCTACGTCTGCTGTCGTGAAGGAAGTTTCTCTGTCTGTCTGTCGGCCTGTCTGTCTGTCCTCTCATCCCTCTCTCTCTCCCTCTCCCTCTCCCTCTCTCTCTCTCTCTCACTCTCTCTCTCTCTCTCTCTCTCTCTCTCTCTCTCTCTCTCATACTATCTCTCTTCTCCCTCTGGCTGTCTACCTCTCTCTCACTCTATTCTCTTTATCCCAACTCTCTCTCTTTTCTCCCATCTCTCTTCCCGCAGTGGGGCACTGCGGTTATGAAATTAAAGGCCCCTCCTGTTTTTGGAACCGCAGGAGCTTTCTAGTTTGCTGTTAGGTAGATTTTTGGTTCCTCTTTCCTGTCATGCTCTCTTTTTCTTCATGAATTCTTTTCTTTTTTCTGCCTTCTTGCTCATTCACCTGTATTTTTTCCAAAAATCTCTTCTCTTGCCACTTGTCTCGTGATTCATGTATAGTTTAATCTGTTAGTGTTCTGATGTAAGTCCAGCAGTAGATAGGTTAAGCCTATTTTAACATACTGGAAACTGGTAATCTTCCAGTAGGTATTAATTTAGTTTTACTAAAGCCTGCTGGGACACAAGTAATGGGTTAGTGCATTTGTAAACAGGAATCGCTTGACAAGTGGCCCCCTTCATCCCCCCCTTCCTCGTCCTGATATGGCTCTGCGTAGTCGGCTGGACGTTAAGCAACAAATAAACAAACAAAATCCCATCTCTCTCCTCTCTGCCCCACCCCTCCACCCTCACCTCTTTCTCTTCCCCGAGGTGTCATTGGTAGCAGGCTGTCCTCATGTTTAGCGAGTCAACACACTCATCGGTTCCACTGCCCTGTCTGTTCTACACACACCCTCTGTAAGACGGGTCCAAGAAAAGATCTGCAAATTGAAACCCGCACCGGAACAAAAAAACAAGGGGGGGGGGGGGGGGGGGGGATCGGAACAAAAGTGCTGGACTTGTTTGTATCAAGAGTATGCCCTTCGTCTGTTGTTGTAGGGGATCTCTCTCTCTCTCTCTCTCTCTCTCTCTCTCTCTCTCTCTCTCTCTCTCTCTCTCTCTCTCTATCTCTCTCTCTATTCCCTCTCTCTCTCCTCTCTCTCTCCCCCCTCTCTCTCTCTCTCCTTCTCTCTCTCTCTCTCCCCCTCTCTCTCTCTCCCCCCCTCTCTCTCTCTCTCTCTCTCTCTCTCTCTCTCTCTCTCTTTTCTCTTCCATCTATCTGTCTCGGTTTGTCTGTCTTTCTGTCTCTGTCTCTCTTTCTCCCTTTCTCTCTCTCTCCCTCTCTCTGTCTATATATCTCTCTTTCTCTCTCTCTACCACCACCACCCCCCCCCCCCAACCCCCTTGATTCAAACAGTGCCCTGGGGTGTCATTGGTAGCAGGCTGACTTCATGTGCGAGTCAACTCACTCATCTGTCCCACTGACCCGTCTGTCCACCACACACCCTCTGTCGGAGACGGGTCCAAGAAGAGACCTGCAAACTGAAACCCGCACCGAAACCCACACAGAAACAAAAAGACAGGAGGGAGGGGTGGGGGTGGGGGTGGAGTTTAGAAGAGGAAATAAAAGTGCTGGATTGTTTTGCTTTTTTAGGGCCGGAATGGTCCCGCAGAGACAGACTAAAATCAAAGATATTCCAGGCTACGGTATTTGCTGGAATCTTCCAGGAGACAAACCATGGAAGGGGGGTGGGGGTGTCTGTGTGACTTTTGACAGTGTACACAGGTGGGGGGGGGGGGGGGGGGGTGTCTTTAACATCAGGTCCAAAAGTGTGGAATCTTAAATCATTCTCTGGGGATTCTTTGGAGTGAGAGAGAGAGAGAGAGAGGGAGAGATGAAAGTGACAAAGTTGGGGTAGCAGCTGGCCGAACAGCGTGGAGACATAATTCTTTGGAGTGGTAGAGAGAGAGGGAGAGAATAGGGAGGGAGCGTGAGAGAGTGGGGGGTGGGGGTAGGGCAAGAGGGAGGGAGGGAGAGAAACAGTGGCAGAAACAGAATAAGTGAGGGGGGGGGGGGGTAGGGGTAACTGGATAGGGGAGGCGAGGGGATGTAGTGTTGGGTGTGGGGGGGGGGGGGGACACAGAACGTTTCCTCGCAAGCTATTTCCTCGCGGTTACAGGGGAGAGTGGGGGATTGGTTTTCTTCTCCGAGGAACCGTATATCGTCACTGCCTGAAATCTGAACAAAAAAGTAGCAGGAAGGGCGATAGGACGTCTTTGAAAGTCCACGAAGACCACTCAGAAACGCCGGGGGATAGGCCCAAAACGTAAGAAAAACAACTGGAATGAAAGGACCGCTTTGGAAGCAGCTATAGTACTGTGAATGGACTGTGGGAAGTTGTGGCATTGAAATTACCCGCAGGAACGGGAAACGCTGTCGGATTTGGAATGGCGAAGGGGGAAGTTTTCAAAAAGACCGTGAGCAGGATGCCAAGAAAAGAATCTCGACAGGAGCGTTGATACTCTAAATCTCTCTGAAAACGTATTGAAGAATGCGGGGTCGGACCAACAGACCCAAATTTCAACCAATCCGACACTCTGCGGCTGGGCTGATGGGCACGAAGCGAAACTGAGTGCCACCCAAATGGGTAGTAAGCAGCCGCGGGGTCGGATTGGTTGGAATTGAGATTTGTTGTAATTTCAACCAACTGGACCCCGCAGCTTGTTCCCAATGGCACCCAGTTTCGCTTCGTGCACATCACCCCAGGGTTCAAACCGGTTGGTAACTTTCTTGTGCACAAGAGCCTTGATGGCCAGAGTCATCAAACCCACACTCAGGGAGGTGTTTGGAATGGCCGAACAGACAGGAATAGCCACCGAGATGCGGATTTGGCGGGGGTGGGTTCAGTTGGTGGAAGGGTAGTGCAGGAAATATACTGTTCAAAAAAAGAAACGCATAGTTGCTACTTGCCAAATTTGTTTTATTTTTCGAAAAAATTAACAGAAAATCCAATATTTAGATTATTTGTTTGAAATTTGGTATGGACACAGTTGAATGCACACACAGTTCATTTGCATCTTCAAATCAATCAGTCAATCAATACGATTGGGTGCCGAGGCTGTCAAGTCAGTAGGGGGTGTGACTGCCTTGAGCAGCAACAACTGCCCGGCACCTTCTGGGCATGGACTGGATCAGATGCCGGATATCTTGCTGTGGGATGGTGTTCCACTCCTCCTGAAGTGCCTGCAATAGATCGCGGTGATTTGCCGGCGCTTCTTCTCGCCTGCGCACACGTCTGTCCAATTCATCCCAGAGGTGTTCTATCGGGTTCATGTCTGGCGACATGGATGGCCAGGGAAGCACCTGGACATGGTGGTCGGTGAGGAACTGGGTGGTGAGTCGTGCTGTGTGCGGGCGAGCGTTGTCCTGCTGGAATATGGCATCCTGGTCAGCCAGAAGAGGAAGGGCGTGTGGGCGCAGAATTTCCTCCACGTATCGCTGGGCAGTTATGCGCCCTTGGACGTGCACCAGGGTGCTCCTTCCAGCGGTATTGATCGCCCCCCACACCATGACGCCTCCACCACCATGAACGGGTGCCTCATCCACACAGTTGGGCGCGTAATGTTCGTTTACTCTCCGGTAGACCCTCCTCCGACCATCATGTCGCTGGAGCAGGAAGTAGGACTCGTCGCTGAACCACACGTGTCTCCAGTGATCCCGGACGGTCCAGCGAAGGTGCTGGTTGCCCCACTGCACTCGGTTCTGGCGATGGCGGCGGGTGAGGACAGCTCCTCTGTGAGGTCTGCGAGCTCTCAAACCAGCTTCATGCAGGCGGTTCCGCACGGTCTGGTCCGATAATCGGTGTGGCCCGGGGAGAGCCTGGACAGAAGATGAGGCCGACAGGAAACGATTCCGGAGGTGGCGGAGCCGTATGAAGCGGTCGTGAGCAGCAGTTGTCGCCCTTGGTCTTCCCGCTCGTGGCAAGTCAGCAACGGAGCCAGTGGCTTGAAACCTGACCCACAGTCTACTGATGGTGCTCTGGGACACGTGGAAGTGCCTGGCGATTGCACTTTGACTTTGGCCTGCTTGTAAACGACCCAATGCAATTTGGCGGTCTTCTCTGCTCAATCGGGCCATCTTTCGTCGCTGAATTGTCGTCTGATTTCTTTGTGGCGAACAATCCGCTTTTATGGGTTTTGGAAGACATGGTGAGAGCTCAATATTCCCCGAGTTTCACGAGATTACACTGAAGCATGACGAGTGGTCATGCCAAATGAGCAATTTTGACATTGTAGCCACTGATAACGCATGCGTCACGTGCAGAGCTCACTTGTGGCAATGGACGAAAGGTCGACGACCAGATAAACATTTTCTGCAGTTTGGTGGATATCCTTGTAGCCATATAACTAAATTAACCAAATATTACAAGCTATGCGTTTCTTTTTTTGAACAGTATAGATAGAGAGTTGAAGATCGAAGCCAAAAACGGAAGAAAGGCAGCGCGAAATCTAACTTCGTAAAAGCAAACAAGAATCCGAACTAAATTAAATTTTTGAGAGATTTGGTTTTCATGTTTGCGGGAGTGTGTTTTTCTTCAGCAAGAAATTGAGACATTGTCAATAAGAGAAGAGCGTGCAATGAAAAAAGAAGACTTTTTATTTAAAAAATAAATTAAAAAAAGCGAAAAGGAACCGAAGGAAGAAGAAAGCAGAGGGAGCTCCAAGGCTGGGATGATAAACACTACTCTGATCAGAGCGAGAAGAGAAGACAATTTCGAAGAAAACTTTTCTCAGGAAGAGGGATTTGTGTGAGGTTTGAAACACAAACTTTAGAGAAAAAAAAGTGTCACCAGTTTGATTCACTAGATCAGAGATGCGCGAAGTATAACTTTTGTGGGGGCAAAAGGCAAGAGTGAAAATGATTCTGCTCAAATGTAATTCAAGAAATAAACACGCAAAGTTTACAGAGTGAAAGAAGAATGACAGAATTATACATAATCAAGGGCTCTCTCTAACTAAAAGAGACAACATTCTTACTCCAAAAAGGTTTGGCATAATTGTAATAATTTTATCTGAGCGTTTATTTTCTCTCTTTCTTTTTATATTTAGTCAAGTTTTGACTAAATATTTTAACATCGAGGGGGAATCGAAACGAGGGTCGTGGTGTATGTGCGTGCGTGTGTGTGTGTGTGTGTCTGTGTGTGTGTAGAGCGATTCAGACTAAACTACTGGACCGATCTTAATGAAATTTGACATGAGAGTTCCTGGGTATGAAATCCCCGAACGTTTTTTTCATTTTTTTTATAAATACCTTTGATGACGTCATATCCGGCTTTTCGTGAAAGTTGAGGCGGCACTGTCACGCCCTCATTTTTCAACCAAATTGGTTGAAATTTTGGTCAAGTAATCTTCGACGAAGCCCGGACTTCGGTATTGCATTTCAGCTTGGTGGCTTAAAAATTAATTAATGACTTTGGTCATTAAAAATCTGAAAATTGTAAAAAAAAAATGAAAATTTATAAAACGATCCAAATTTACGTTCATCTTATTCTCCATCATTTTCTGATTCCAAAAACATATAAATATGTTATATTTGGATTAAAAACAAGCTCTGAAAATTAAATATATAAAAATTATTATCAAAATTAAATTTTCGAAATCAATTTAAAAACACTTTCATCTTATTCCTTGTCGGTTCCTGATTCCAAAAACATATAGATATGATATGTTTGGATTAAAAACACGCTCAGAAAGTTAAAACGAAGAGAGGTACAGAAAAGCGTGCTATCCTTCCCAGCGCAACTACTACCCCGCTCTTCTTGTCAATTTCACTGCCTATGCCGTGAGCGGTGGACTGACGATGCTACGAGTATACGGTCTTGCTGCGTTGCATTGCGTTCAGTTTCATTCTGTGAGTTCGACAGCTACTTGACTAAATGTTGTATTTTCGCCTTACGCGACTTGTTTATTCTGTTTTCTCTCCTTTACATCTCTTTTACATCCCTTTTCTGTCGTTATTCTTTTCATTTCTCTCTTCTTCTTTTTAATTTTTTTTTTAAAGGATCCAAACAGACGTGTGTTTATCCAGTGTCATTCAGTTCAGACAGCACGTCGAAATCCAGTCGGTAAATTGCGAAGAAAACGGAAAATTTGAAAAAAGTTCCAGGGACATTTTATCCTCAAGTGTTTGCAAAGAGTCAGCGATTTGGCATCCCGGCATTGGTCAAAGGAGAACTAACAAGTTTCTTTCTTTCTTTTTTTCTTTTTATATTTAGTCAAGTTTTGACTAAATATTTTAACATCGAGGGGGAATCGAAACGAGGGTCGTGGTGTATGTGCGTATGTGTGTGTGTGCGTGCGTGTGTGTGTGTGTGTAGAGCGATTCAGACTAAACTACAGGACCGATCTTTATGAAATTTGACATGAGAGTTCCTGGGTATGAAATCTCGGAACGTTTTTTTCATTTTTTTGATAAATGTCTTTGATGACGTCATATCCGGCTTTTCGTGAAAGTTGAGGCGGCACTGTCACGCCCTCATTTTTCAACCAAATTGGTTGAAATTTTGGTCAAGTACTCTTCGACGAAGCCCGGGGTTCGGTATTGCATTTCAGCTTGGTGGCTTAAAAATTAATTAATGACTTTGGTCATTAAAAATCTAAAAATTGTAAAAAAAAATAAAAAATTATAAAACGATCCAAATTTACGTTTATCTTATTCTCCATCATTTGCTGATTCCAAAAACATATAAATATGTTATATTCGGATTAAAAACAAGCTCTGAAAATTAAATATATAAAAATTATTATCAAATTTTTTTTTTCGAAATCAATTTAAAAACACTTTCATCTTATTCCTTGTCGGTTCCTGATTCCAAAAATATATAGATATGATATGTTTGGATTAAAAACACGCTCAGAAAGTTAAAACGAAGAGAGGTACAGAAAAGCGTGCTATGCAGCATAGCGTAACCTCTTCTTGTCAATTTCACTGCCTATGCCGTGAGCGGTGGACCACGAGTATACGGTCTTGCTGCGTTGCATTGCGTTCAGTTTCATTCTGTGAGTTCGACAGCTACTTGACTAAATATTGTATTTTCGCCTTACGCGACTTGTTTACATTTAGTCAAGTTTTGACTAAATGTTTTAACATAGAGGGGGGAATCGAGACGAGGGTCGTGGTGTATGTGTGTGTGTATGTGTGTCTGTCTGTGTGTGTGTGTGTGTAGAGCGATTCAGACTAAACTACTGGGCCGATCTTTATGAAATTTGACATGAGAGTTCCTGGGTATGATATCCCCGGACGTTTTTTTCTTTATTTCGATAAATACCTTTGATGACGTCATATCCGGCTTTTTGTAAAAGTTGAGGCGGCACTGTCACACCCTCATTTTTCCATTAAATTGATTGAAATTTTGGCAAAGCAATTTTCGACGAAGGCCGGGGTTTGGTATTGCATTTCAGCTTGGTGGCT
The DNA here is from genome assembly GCF_037325665.1 of Littorina saxatilis. Lineage (NCBI taxonomy): Eukaryota > Metazoa > Mollusca > Gastropoda > Littorinimorpha > Littorinidae > Littorina > Littorina saxatilis. The sequence continues at coordinate 45,372 of NW_027128307.1, forward strand.
TAAAAACTAATGAGTGAGTTTGGTCATTAAAAATCGGAAACTTGTAATTAAAATTATTTTTTTATTAAACGATCCAGAAACAATTTCATCTTATTCTGCGTCATTTTCTGATTCCAAAAACATATACATATGTTATATTTGGATTAAAATCAAGCTCTGAAAATTAAAAATATAAAAATTATGATCAAAATTAAATTTCCGAAATCGTTTTAAAAACTATTTCATCTTATTCCTTGTCGGTTCCTGATTCCAAAAACATATAGATATGATATGTTTGGATTAAAAACACGCTCAGAAAGTTAAAACGAAGAGAGGTACAGTAAAGCGTGCTATGAAGCACAGCGCAATCGCTACCGCGCCAAACAGGCTCGTCACTTTCACTGCCTTTTGCACTAGCGGCGGACTACGTTCAGTTTCATTCTGTGAGTTCCACAGCTTGACTAAATGTAGTAATTTCGCCTTACGCGACTTGTTCTTTCTTCCTTTCTTTCCTTCTTCTTATTCTTCTTCTTTTTCTTTTGTCCCCTTTTCATCTTTGCACAGTACTGTGACGAGAAAACATGACTTCAAGAAGCATCTCATTCATTCTCATCTTCTTCTTCTTCTTCTTCTTCTTCTCCTTCTTCTGCATTCGATAATTCTGTTTCGAAAATGTCTCTAGTTGGGCAAGAGAGAGTAGCAATCAGTCAGCGAAAGTTGACAGAAGAGTAGCCGTGGAATTGGACCGAGCACTTCCATTCTTTGTGCAAGCTCACCGAGAAAAACTGTTTGCAAGACGCCGTCGCGTTGGCTGGTAAGATGAACTCCAAATGGACTTAGTTTGCCTTCGCTGGTCACTCAGCCACAGGGTTTTTCTTGGGCCTATCTTGAGCACTATTCTGGAACTGGATACAAGTGGTTGGCAGGGTCCCACTAACTACCGTAAACTTCCTTGTAAGCTCCCACCCCCCTTATGCCGCACCAATTTTGACCGAAAGTAGGGGGTGGGCGTTTACTTGGTGTTGTGCCCTGCGCGGGATCATTTCCTCGTGAAAAATAGCGATAGTTCATCACTTGAAATTAAAAGGGTTACAGGATATGCTTCTGTGCAAAACAATGTCTAACCGCCTGGCGCCCGGGAAGGGAACGTGGAAACTTACCACAAACATCCTTTGTTTGTTCGTTCATGGGCTGAAACTCCCGCGGCTTTTACCTTTATGACCGTTTTTACCCCGCCATTTAGGCAGCCATACGCCGCTTTCGGAGGAAGCATGCTGGGTATTTTCGTGTTTCTATAACCCACCGAACTCTGACATGGATTACAGGATCTTTTTCGTGCGCACTTGGTCTTGCGTGTACACACGGGGGTGTTCGGACACCGAGGAGAGTCTGCACACAAAGTTGACTCTGAGAAATAAATCTCTCGCCGAACGTGGGGACGAACTCACGCTGACAGCGGCCAACTGGATACAAATCCAGCGCGCTGCCGACTGAGCGACATCCCCGCCCACAAAAATCCCTTTGTGTCATGGTTTTTAGAACCAAATGCACATATTTCAAATGAGAACTGAAATGATGGCCCAAGATCTGCTTCGTTTAACTGGCGTGTTTCTAAACAGAAATTGCAAAATCAAATATGATATTTGTAGTCAGCTCATTTGTTCTGATAAAAGTCATGAAGCAAAACAAAACAAATCAAAACTTGACTAAATGTAAAAAGAAACGAAACCTATACACACCCCTATACCGGGGGTGTAAAGAGGAGTAAGATGTATGTTAAACACAGCATATTCAAACAACAGTTCGTTCTCTTTAAATCCCGAAAGGTCGAGCTCTTCAACCTCAGATGAGCCTCCCAAGTCTTCGTCCTGTTTTGGCATAGCTATCCAGAGACTGCAGTAGCAAAGTATGAACTCAACGGTATGAATGCATCGCAGCATCTTGTCATTGTTTACTCGTATTGTATGCGGATTTTACAAACAATATTTAGAGATTTAAAAAAACACACATTTTAAACGCATTTGGTCAAAATGTGGGGGGTGGGCGTTTACAAGGTACTATGCTAAGTACACGACTTATGATCCAAAGTAGGGTGTGGCCGTTTGATCGACACTGGGCGTTTACAAGGTAGTTTACGGTACACCAATTTGTCGTCGAGCAGAGTCTGTTTGTTCGCCATTCCCAGCCCATTACCGAGAGATGTGGGGACGATTTGTTTTCTAATGTGACGAGACAGACATTTGGGGTTAGACTATTTCGGAATTTAGAAACAGAAATGGCTTTCCAGAAATTTGATGACCTTTTGATGCTGCTCCTGGATAAAGTGTGCCGTGCGTTCAAATTGGGACAACCTTTCGATATGTCTGTCTCTCTGTCTCTCTGTGTCTCTGTCTCTCTCTCTGTCTCTCTCTCTGTGTCTCTGCCTCTCTCTGCCTGTCTGTCTCTCTCTCTCTGTCTCTGTCTCTGTCTCTCTCTCTCTCTCTCTCTGTCTCTCTCTCTCTCTCACACAAACTCTCTCCCTCTCTCCCCCCTCTCTCTCTCTCTCTTGTCCATGCACTCAGGGCTGGCAGAGACTAAACGGGACGTCTCGGTGCCACGACCGGAAGCAGAATACGTCAGCCTTACAATCCAAACCCTTCCCGGCGTGCCCACTTCCGGTAGCAAGGTCCTGTGGGCACGCCCCGAGGGTGCGTGGGGCAATAGGTCCTCTTGCCATTCGTACAATGGAAGTGGAATGAGTGATTGAGCGAAGAAGGTAGAGGGAGGGATGGAGGTAGAGAGGGAGGTAGGTAGGTTGAGAGAGAGAGACAGCGAGAGGGAGTGGGGGTAAAAGAAAAATGGAGGTAGGGAGGGAGAGGAAGGGGGAGAGAGACGAAGATATATAATAAGAAGAGAGTGAGAGGGGGTCGGGGTTACCGGGTGAAATGGGCCCGCCGGGCAAGTTATCCGGGTTTTGCTTTTTTCCTCACAATTCTGTACTGTTTCTTTTTGGTCATGTTCTGTTTGGTTTGATAGTGCTCTTTTCCTTTGACCTCTTCTGTTAATCTCTGCCTGTCTTTGTTTCTTCTTGTGTTGTCATTGGCTGTCTTGTTGGTTGATCCCCCTTTTCCTGGCCACGGACAATAGGGTGTGATTAGACCTCCATCTCTTCCTGATTAAATGGCGCTATTTTTATTCTTCTCTTTTCTTCAATCTTCTTGTCTTTGATTCTCTGTCTTGCTCTGTTATTGTGTGTGTGTGTGTGTGTGTGTGTGTGTGTGTGTGTGTGTGTCTCTCTCTCTCTCTCTCTCTCTCTCTCTCTCTCTCTCTCTCTCTCTCTCTCTCTCTGATTATCTGTCTCTCTCTCTTTGACTTTCTCTCTCTATATATATAATCTCTCTCTCTCTCTGTCTCTCTCTCTTTCTTCATCTCTCTCTCTCTCTCTCTCTCTCTCTCTCTCTCTGTCTCTGTCTCTCTCTTTTCCACACTCTCTCTCTCTCTCTCTCTCTCTCTCTCTCTCTCTCTCTCTCTCTCTCTCGTTTCTTTTTTCCTTCTTTGCTTTTTTCTCTCTTCCTCCTTTCTGTCTTTCGTACTTCTTATTCTTCCACTGTCTATTTCTTTTCTTTCTTCTTCCTTCACTTTTTTAATCTAAAACAAAATTCTTTCTTTTCTTTGCCCTCTTGGTGATCGTGCTGCATGCTGCTATGTGGCCATGGCCGCAGACAGAAAGGTTTAATTAGTCTTTTCTATCGCTCTCAGAGGCGGTTCCTGACATTCCCCTTCCCCAGGGTAATGAGGATTGGGGGGAGGGACGGGCTTGTCCGTCAAGACGGATGACCGTTCTTAGGAGAGGGAGGGACAGGAAGGAAGCCCGTGCAGCTGACCTCTGTAATAGACCCCCTGTGCTCAGTGTTTTTGCACGTGAAAAACGAACTTTTTTTATTCTGCACATTTTGCACGTGAAAAACGGGGTGAATTTCTATGCTGGGACAAGCTATTTAATTTTATTATCTTTGTGTTGTTCTCTCTCTCTCTGGCATTTAGTTTGTTACCTTTCTTAAGCCAGCTGCCTCAAATTGATTTGGTGAAGTTTACTTTGCGAAGCTGGCTGTACGGCGCTTTTGCACTGAATTGTCAGTAAAAGACTTCGCGAAGTCGATTTCTGGCTCAATAAAGTACAGCCTTTATGGCTGACTGTGACATCAGTCCCGCAAAGCCTTATCGTTTGAAGGAATGTTATCAAACAACCAACCACGCTTGACATCCTTTTTTCATGGCAGTTTTCCCTGCAATGGACTGTTCCAAATGAAATTTAGAATTATATAGTAGTTTGACTTTTGAGTTGGGATCAGAATGGCATACGACCAGCTGACGTAATCGTTGAAGAACTAATCGTTTTGAACCTGCTACTGGGCATAAACATGATCATTAGAGACCTTGTAGATTATGCAATTGATAATCACACACACGGAGCATATTTTGGAGAACCAATGCAGGCATGTTAAAGGTGTGGTACACACACAAATATCCGAGAAAAAGAGTAATGGACGTTTCCAGCTTTCACTTCATTAGGTTTTGGTGTCGTTATTGGGTGGGTTTTTTGTCTTTCGTTCAGTGATGGAAGAGATCAAATAACCAAAGGGAAGTAATTTAGCGCTCTAAATGCATACGACTTTGTGTAATGGAGTAAGTGAGAGTTATACGGAACCAAGCTCCTGGCACCTGAGAGAATAACAAGCATTGAAATGAACAAGCGACTTTCATCCTCAAGTTATCCGTCTTTGGCTTTTATCCCGTAGCTCACTTTAGTGATTCATTCGATCGTTCACGTTCTAAGCTTTAACTCTTACTCATTCAGTTTATTTGAAAGTCTGATTTTAATTCATTTGGGTTCTCTCGTTCCTTTTCTCTTTTTTCCGGATCGTTTTCCTTGCTTTCTGCTTGTTTTGTTTCTTGTCTTTCTCGGCCTCCAGGGGCCATTCTGTCTGCGTGATCGCACCTCTGATCCTACAGGGGGCCTTTGGGTTTCACGTTCGCTGGCCTGGTGCGAGTATTTTATGAGGGCAAAACGCCCGGTCACCGCGCTGTCTGAGTCTGCATCGCCTGTTCGATTTTGCGATTGTCGAGTTTGCTGGGAGTTTAGGAGCTAAGTCTCTCTTTCCTCTTCACTTCTTTCATCTCTGTCTGTATTTTTGTCTGTCTGTCTTTGCCATCTCCATGTTGGTCTGTTCTCTGTTTCTGTCTGTCTGTCTCCCTCCCTCCTCTTTCTCTCTCTCTCTCTCTCCGACTGTATGTCTCTCTCTCTCCCCATCTCTCTCTCTCTCTTTTTGTTTTCTCTCTCTCTCTCTCTCTCTGAGTGTATGTCTCTCTCTCTCTCTCTCTCTCTCTCTCTCTCTCTCTCTCTCTCTCTCCCCTCCCTCTGTTTTTCTGAGTTCTGAGAGTTCTCTCTCTCTCTCTCTCTCTCTCTCTCTCTCTCTCTCTCTCTCTCTCTCTCTGTGCACCCCTCCCCTCCCTCTGTTTTTCTCTCGGTACCACGAGTCTCTCTCTCTTTCTTTATTCTTCATGTTTTGGGTGTGATACAGCTAAGACCTCGTCGAGTTCACACGGTTCTCTGCGGTCTGTGCTTGACGCGGCACGTTCATTCGTTGTCTTCTATTTACGGTCTTCGATGGTACTTTTCACAGACATTTCTGCATTTGCGGTGACAGTGTTTAATGAAGCATGACAACAAGTGACTATGTATTAGCCACACAAATATTGAACTGAACTGTTCACTGATGCATGACAATGTCGTCTTGAATGTTGGATTGGTGTGGTTCTTATTAGTGTCAGGACCAAGATTTGAGTGTATTCTTCACTTCTCTCGTGGCACTTGCCAAGGGCGGACTGGGCTTCTTTTTTGTCTATCAGCCTGTCTGTCTGTCTGTCTGTCTGCCTGCCTGTAGCTGTCTGTGTCTGTTTGTCTGTCCGTGGCGTCCATCTGTCTGTCTGTGTCTGTCTGTCTGTTTGTCTGTCCGTGGCGTACATCTGTCTGCCTGCCTGTCTGTCTGTCTTGAGGTGACTCGACCAACATTTAAGTCTGATGCTCGCTTCTGCACATACATGTCTAATGTGTGGTACATATTCTGTCTTTCTGGTTAGTATGCATACTCCTCGATGCCATCAAAGGTATTACACTGTTACCATAAGAGCGTAGCAGTGGAATGCCTTTGATGTTACTAAACCAACGCAGACACATTGCTAGAATCGGTATAACTTGGGATATTTGACCGATTTACCCAAAAGTACATTTTCACTACAAAATCGATGGCCCAGTCTTGTTAAGTTTAGACAGGCACGTGGTACATTTATTGCTTCACTTGGTCAATTCCAGCCCAAAACTTGACCAGCTCAAGGTATAGATGTATCGGCCATCGAAAACTTTTAAAACAGGAATCCACTGTACATGCATGGCATCAGAGACCACATGACACCAGTCCAGATCCATTGTCACTTCCCTAGTACGCTTTTGATTTCTACGGGTTTAGAGGGGGTGGGGGGGGGGGGGAGGGGAAGCCCAGAGTGTATAAATGGCACCAGACACTGCATGTTCAAGTGATAAACGTCTTGGGGAAAAAACACCACTTATGACCTCGTCCCTTGCATACATGGCGTCGTCCCTTGCATACATGGCGTCGCGTGGACTATGTTGATACCATTTCACAACCATGGTACATCTGTAATTCTCTTTTGATTGCCACGGGTTATGTGGGGGGGGGGGGGGGTGCTCAAGAGTATATAAATGGTTCATGCCTCTGTCCAAGCTTCAAACTAATACATCCGTGCTGGACGCCTCGCCAGAAACTGGTTACAGGAACGTGGTGTCTTGGACTATATATTGATACCATTTCACAACCATAGTCAGGTCCATGATACATATTTGCCTGCCGCGGTTTTAGGGGGTGGGGGGGGGGGGGGTGAGGGAATCAGATTCGATGAAATTGTTCCTGCCACATGGCATCATGGACTATATTGATACCATTTCCCAACCACAGTCGCGTGCGTGATACATATTTGCTTGCCGCGGGCTTAGGGGGGTGGGGGGGGGGGGTGGGTGGGGGATGGGGGAATGAAGGAATCAGGATCCATGAAATTGTTCCTGCCGCTGATGAAGCTTCACATACATGAGTGACCAACAGGCAAACACTAAATACAGCATTACACCCTTTGTGCACGGTATCATGGGCAACTCTGACACTATTCCACTGCCATATTCGCTTCACTAATACACTTTTGATTGCTTTCAA
>NW_027128308.1:0-12500 GCF_037325665.1 Littorina saxatilis
CGGCCGTGCCTTGCGGTCGAATCCTCGCGCGTAACGCTGTGCTGCTCTTCCCAGGTTCTCTTGAGCCAGTTTGCAGGTCTCTTCAATCCTGTTCCTGAGTTCTACGATGTAGGTCGCTGTCGTCTGCACCTCCTCGTCAGCTTCTTCGTCCGTCCAGGCTTGACGCAGGATAGCCATGGGACCGCGTACCTGTCTGCCGTACAACAACTCAAATGGGGAAAAGCCCAAGCTCTCCTGAGGAACCTCGCGGTATGCAAAAAGCAATGCTGGGATGTACCTGTCCCACGTGCGTGGTTTCTCCTGAGCTAGTTTCCTCAGCATGGTCTTCAAGGTGCCATTGAACCTTTCCACCAGTCCGTTGCACTGAGCATGGTAAGGAGTGGTGAAGTGCTGCTCCAGTGATAGCAGTCGTGCTGCCTCCGCCATCACTCCTCCCGTGAACTGCGTGCCTCTGTCGGTGAGTACCTCTGATGGAATTCCCAGCCGGGACCACATAGTAACCAGAGCCTCAGCTACTCGCGTGGCTTCAATCGATTTCAGAGGGATCGCCTCTGGGTATCGAGTAGCGTAGTCCACCATGGTCAAAATGTATCTGTTTCCGTCCTCAGACGCAGGCAAGATGGGCCCGATGATGTCCACTGCCACCCGACGAAAGGGTTCGTCGATGAGCGGCATCTTCTCTAAGGGGACCTTCCTCACCCTTCCTTTGGCAACCACCTTCTGGCACTTATCGCAGGACGCACAGAAACGTCGGACATCCGTGCAGATGCCTGGCCAGTAAAAGTGGCGCCAGACACGATCCGTGGTCTTCTTGGTACCAAGATGACCTCCCAGAATCGAGTCGTGTGCCGTTGCCATGACACCCTCGCGAAACTCGCGAGGCACGACAACCTGTTTGAATGTACCTTCTTGGTTGCTGAACTCACGGTAGAGCAACTTCTTGTCCCTGAGGAACCTTGACCTCCCATGCTTCCCGCTCAGCTTCACCTTCCCCGACTTCGCGTGCTCCCGAGGAGTCGCTAATGTCGGATCAGATGCCTGAGCCTTCGCGAGAAGCGCGGGGGTCACGTTCCCCAGGGCAGCTCGTGCAGCAGGTAGGGGTTTGAGAGGTTTGTCCTCTCGCTCCGCCTGTGCCCGCGTGAGCACTGAAATGACGTCGGGAGACCGATAAACGGGAACCTCCCTGGTGACGCCGTCCACAAACTGAACCCGGTTTCCAATGAGCAGGTCGCATGGAGGATCGTCCATGACGACGGCCACAATGGTCCCCGTGAACAACGGTGTTACGACCTTGATCACTGCCGTGTTCAAGTCGTAAGCGTGAGATGCCTCGGCCATTCTCACCCTGATGCTGTCTCCTGTGTAGGCCATAGCTGGAACTAGACTCGCCCGAACCACTATCATGTCTGCTCCTGTGTCCCGCAGACCTTCGCCCTTCACTCCGTTAACGTAAACGTTGCAGTGGGGCTGGAAATGTTTCCTGGAGCACGGAACGCAGAGTTGTGGAATTGTGCATGAGCTCGTGACGTCCCTTAACTCCTCGCTGCCAACAAAGTGTACGCCCTTCTGGTCAGCCTGTCTCTTGTGGCAGTCCTTCTTCACGTGGCCCCGCTTGTTGCAGTAGTAACACTGGATGTCAGTTCTGGAACTTGATCCTTTGTGTCCCTGATCGTCCTTCCCGTCCTTGGGTCCTGAAGAACCTGAATTTCCCGATTTTCCCGGCCGTGAGCCTGAAGATTTGCCGGAGATCGCCTGGGCGTCCTCGTGTACTCTGATCCAGTCGGCTGCCTCCTGAGTAGTCTTTGGCTGGTGTTCCTGCACGAAGGTCACCACCTCAGGTCGCAGGCTGGACATCAGTTGTTCCATGACTATGAGGTCGGCAAGGTCGTCGACGGTCCAGTCCTTTTCGGCCATCTCCACCCAGCGCCGCAGGTAGAGATTAAGGCGTGCCACAAACTGATGGCTCAGCTCGCCGCTCAGTCTCTTGCTGTTACGCAGACGTCGTCTGTAGGCTTCCGCAGTCAGGTTGAAGCGCTGGAGTAACGCCTTCTTAAGTGCCTGATAGTCTCTCGCCTCGTCGTCCTCCAAAGCGTTGTAGAGCTGCAATGCGCGTCCTTTTAAGCAGGTGCTAAGGCGGCTAGCCCACGTGGCCTCTTCCCACTTCTGGTCAGATGCAATGCGCTCAAACCGGCGTAAAAAGTCGTCGAGCTCGTCCTTGTCATCGTCGAACGTCGGCAGTCTCGTACGGTCGGCAACAAACGTCGGCGCGCTAGCCTGAGTAAGCGTACCCTTCTCGGCCTGTAGCCTAGCTAGCTCTAGCTGGTGATCGCGATCCGCCTGTTCCTTCCGGTCTAGTCTGTCACGTTCGTCTTTCTTTTCCTGTCTGTCAAGTTCGGCCTGCCGTTCCCTTTCTTGTCTGTCAAGTTCGTCTTTCTTATCCTGTCGGTCACGTTCGTCTTGTCGTTCCTGTCTCTCACGTTCGTCTTTCCTTTCCTGTCTGTCTCGTTCTGCCTGTCGTTCCCTTTCTTGTCTGTCAAGTTCGTCTTTCTCTTTCTTGTCCTGTCGGTCACGTTCGGCCTGTCGTTCAGCCTGTCGTTCCCTTTCTTGTCTGTCAAGTTCGTCCTTCTTGTCCTGTCGGTCACGTTCTTCTTTTCTTGTCAGTCGCTCAAATTCTTCCTTCCGTTCTACTTCTAAGCGTTTTAGAACGCTTCGGGCTCTAACGCGTGCGTCTCGCTCAGTCGGTTGCTCGCTGCCAGGAGTCTCGAAAGTTATTCTCCTCGTAGGAGATCCCCCTGTAGCCATGGTTAGTTTAGCAAAGCTTTATCACCAAAGTAAGTCTAACGCAGCTATAGCTAGAACACCCGGTGATGAAACAATGGATACAAAAAATCCAGCAACCGGAAAATGCAGAAGAAAAATCCAAACGGTGTAGAACAAATCGCGTAGCCTACTTTATGGCTGCTTTTTGCGGTGAAACAAAGTGTTTCCCACAGCCGTGGCCTACTTTATCGGCTGCTTTTTGCGGTGAAACAGAGTGTCTCCCACAGCCTTGGTTAGGACAGAAGTCCTCGGACCCTTCCCCCCCCAAATTCCAACAAAGTCAAAATATGGAGAAAAATCCAAGTAAAACAAGACGGTAGAAATGTAACCTGTTACAAAATGCGAAACAACAATGTAGAGAAAACTGAGTAAAACGAATAACAAATCCGCTAACCCCGCTCAGCTCTCTGCAACGGAAAACTCTGAACGTACAACAACAAAGATTCACAAACAAAGGAAAGGGAGGTAATCACAGTTAGCGCATACAATAACTCACAAATTACAATTTACATTCCCTGCAAGATGTGAATCGCTTAAGGTGTGGTATATGATCAAAACTATACAAAAAAGGGTAGCACCAAGCAGAAAATAAGTCGAGCACTGACGAGATTATCTGCTCTTAGTTATCCTTAATTGGTGGGTCTTTATCAGTTGGAAATTAACTGAGTAGATCCCGGCTTGGCCCCCATGTGTCACGTTTCAATATATCACTTAAGGTGATTATGAACCGGTTAATTACTACTAATTAACTAACCACACCACGATCCACTCTCGCAGTCATACAATTAAATAGTCAACAAAAGTATAAGTTTCAGACGCCTGTTTATGTATAAACTCTCCACCTCCCTCGAGCCTTCACTCAAAATATGTTCCTTTTACGTTCTCAACACGTAAAAAACCAGTGTTCACTGACAAAATGCCAGTAGTATATAGAAAATTATAGTAACACGCTGAACCCGTGTAAATATAGTTAAATGCGAATGTTCTGTTCGAAAAGCTCTAGTTCGTGCAGGGGTCACACACCCCACGTTGTCACTACTCCAATGAAATCACAGATAAGAAAAGACAACGGTGGTCAACGGGGTGCGTAAGACACGGTGCACTTAGCTTTCTTTCTGCTGCTGCTGCTTAGCCGGTATGCTGGTTAGCCGGTTCGCTGGTTAGCCGGTCCGCTGGTTAGCCGGTTCGCTGGTTAGCCGGTCCTCTGGTTAGCCGGTCTCCTGGTTAGCCGGTCTCCTGGTTAGCGTAGCTTCAACAGGTCCCGCCAAAGTCAGCCGTGCAGATGTTACAGGAACACGTAACAAAGCGAAGCGAAGGCTGCAAACAGAAAGCATCGGTGCACTAAACATGTCAGCTACCCCTCACCCACCACCTTAAAACATGTCATCTTTAAATATCTCATCGAGCACGTGGGCCTGCACAAAACGGACTTTTTACAACAACAAAACAGTCATTTTCCGTCCTTCTCTCCCTATCTGCAAAAACCATATACAGATTAGTATTTTAGCGTCACAGAGAGTAAATTATGCGCTAACCTGGAAAGAACAACAGAGAGTATTTCATTCCACAAACACAGACTCATCAACAGCGTTAAATAATGATTTATTACCTCAAAAGCCTATGATTGTACTCTCAATGGAAGCAAAGTCCGCCTCCTCCCTGGAACAGCCTCTGTTCGTCAACAGTGACCAAAAACCTCCAGAACCCCTTGTCGAATCCTTATGCGAAAGCCATCGCCGACGAAGGAAAGTTGACGACTTGTCCTCAGCAAAGTACTGGCAGTGAGACAGGAAAAACTAGTGGAAGCTCCCCTAGAGTGCCGAATACAATATTCGGTGAAAAACCATCATACTCTAGAAACTGTGTATTAGATCCTTCCCCTTCTGCCGCTGGGTGTCAAGTGCGCCGCCCTTGTGTCTCTCTCAGACAACCTAGCCAATAACACGTGACTGACCTTGTCACAAAACCAGTCCAGCTATACACAATTCTGCCTCCCCAAGCAGAAAAAAGACACGAGAAACTCAATCCCTGAAAATCCCGTGCGCGCTGTCAGCGAAAAACCGTCAGCCCTATGACAGCAGAAACCCCCACTGTGAAACTCGTGCGCTACAAAACATCCGTGCTCGTTGAGCACTGTCAGCAAACTCTGCTGTAGCCCAATATCACGCACAGGCGCTTTCTATCATAATCGACCAAGAACAGGCACTCCACTGAGTGACACTTTCTTGGTCTCTGTCACCCGATCGTGACACATGTGAGTCGTATGGGCTTTGCCCTTCTTGTTTATACTGCTGTAGCTGTACGGGGAGGGGGGTATACTGCTGTAGCTGTTAGTGATTTTTGCACTGTTACACGGGGGGGGGGGGGGGGTGGAGTACATACTGCTGAATCTGTAGCTGTAAGTGTGGTTTGCACTGTTACACTTGGGGGGTGGGGTGTACATACTGATGTATCTGTAGCTGTAGGTATTGCATTGTAACACTTGGGGGGGGGGGGGGGGGTGTACATACTGATCTATCTGTAGCTGTAGGCGTGTTTTGTACTGTTACACTTGGGGGGGGGAGCGGTTTGTACATACTGATGTAGCTGTAGGTGTGTTATGTACTGTTACAGTAGGCGGGGAGGGGGGGGGGGTTGAACATACTGCTGTATATGTAGCTGTAGGTGTGTTTTGCACACAGGGGGTGGGGGGGGGGTGGGGTGGGGGGGGGGGGTTGTACATACTGCTGTATCTGTAGGTCTAGGTGTGTTTTGCACTCTACACGGGGGAAGGCGGTTGAGTGTTGTACATACTGCTGTATCTGAAGCTGTAGGTATGTTTGGTACTGTTACAGTGGTGGCAGCGGGGGGAGGGGGATGTACATAATTCTGAATCTGTAGCTGTAAATGAGTTTTGTACTGTTACAGTGGGGGGGGGGGGGGGGGGGTTGGGGGTTGTACATACTGCTGTAGCTGTAGGTGTGTTTTGCACTGTTACTAAGGGGGAGGGGAGGTGTACGTACTGCTGTAGCTGTAGCTGTAAGTAATTTGTGCACTGTTACACTTGGGGGGTTGTATATACTGCTGAATCTGTTGCTGTAGGTGTGTTTTATACTGTAATACTGAGGGGGGGGGGGGTTGTACACACTGCTGTATCTGTAGGTTTGTTTTCCACTGTAACACTGGGGGGAGGGGGGTTATACTGCTGTAGCTGTAGCTGTAAGTGAATTTTGCACTGTTACACTTGGGGGGGGGGGGGGTGGGGTGGTGGTGGTACATACTGCCGTATCTGTAGCTGCACCCAGCCAGCAAGACATTAGCGGCCGATAGTCGGCCGAACACCCTTCAAAAAGTCGGGCAGGTGACGTCAAAAGATACGACGCGGGTGTTGGCCCGACTAACTTTTGCAAAGAGGCAACGAGGCGGCCGACAGGCGGCCGAACACCTGTACTATGGCGGCACGCATCCGGTCCGATGTTAATCGGCCCGATGGCTTGTTGGACCTGCGGCCCGACACCTTATGCTGACATCGTCCCGATGTCTTCCCGCTGAAATCGATATCTTCCCGATGTCGGCATAAGGTGTCGGACCGCAGGTCAAACAAGTCATCGGGCCGATTAACATCGGACCGGATGCGTGCCGCCATAGTGCAGGTGTTCGGCCGCCTATCGGCCGCATCGTTGCCTCTTTGCAAAAGTTAGTCGGGCCAACACCCGCGTCGTATGTTTTGACGTCACCGGCCCGACTTTTTGAAGGGTGTTCGGCCGATTATCGGCCGCTAATGTCTTGCTGGCTGGGTTATTGGCAGATATTGTCACGCGTCGAGGAACACAAACACACACACACACACAAACACACACACACACACACAGACACACACAGACACACACACACAGACACACACACGCACACACACACACACACACACACACACACACACACACGTGTTATCACACATATACACAGACACACACACACATACGTGTTATCACACACACACACACACACACACACACACACACACACATACACACACACACACACACACACACACACACACACACACACACACACGATAACCATCACAACACAGTTTGACAAATTCATCTTTGATCTTTTGCGGCCGAACCCCCCTCCCCCATTTTCCACACTAGATCCACTGTTTCATCTTTGTCTCCGTCTCTCTTCCCTTTATCTTATCTCGTCTATCTACTTGAGTGAGTAACTGAAGATGTATTATCATCATCTCTTTCCTAGATTTTCCCACCGACAGAGTTGGCTTTTGTCTTGAATTCAGTACCTCACACGTACACGGTAATTGGTGTGACATCTCAAGCGGACCTTCTTCATAAGTGTACAGTGTCTGCTGACAAGGGACACGAGGGTCTGTGGTTGAGCAACTTTATGGTTTAACCGGGTGGACTGGAGGAGTAGCAACAGCATATGAACCACTTTAGAAATGACTTGTAAAGGTTGCAGTCGGTCAGATCAAAGAAGAGAAAATGGGAACGTGGGTCTTGAGAAGATACCACCATCCTAATACTTTACTTTGTGCAAGAATCAATCACGCGTACAGCATTACAGATGTCCAGCTGTAGTCTACATTGTACTGTAAACTTCACAGCGGCCTTATCGGCTTCCTCGAGTGACGTCACAGCAAGGCTAACGCTGCGGCGTCTTTCTTGTGCTGACAGAGTTGTCGGTCGCGGATTTTGAGTCGTTTCGGCCTGCCAACTGCTTCGTTTTTTTGCGGATTGTGAGAACTAGAAGAAAGTTTCACGCATTTTAATGGTTTCAAACTAATGATGAAAGTGTCTTCTTCTGGACCAAATCAACAGTCTTTAGTTGAATCAACTCGGAAAACTCTTAAACGCGTTTTTGCACGCGACTCCGCGCATTTTTGAGACCAGGCAACCCGACAGCTGCCCTTTAAGCTGTTGATTGTTGCAGGCGTGGTGATGACTACAGTGGACTACGACGTGGACGACGTGAACAAGCCAAAGAAGTACCCGAATCCGGCGGTGTTGACCGTTGTTGTCACGGACACTCAGGGTCTAACCGGCACTGCCACCCTCTCCATCCGCTTCTCTGACTGCAACGACAACGCTCCCTACTTCACCGTAAGCTTATGTTCATAAGGGTAATCTTGATCTTGAGCGTTGTGCATGCAAAAATGATATGACATAAGTGAACTGTATCTGATATCATACAATGTATATGCCTGAACAGTTTTCAGGACACCAGCATGACGATAGCGCGGTTGGCCTAGTGGTAAGGCGTCCGCCCCGTGATCGGGAGGTCGTGGGTTCGAACCCCGGCCGGGTCATACCTAAGACTTTAAAATATGCAATCTAGTGGCTGCTCCGCCTGACGTCTGGCATTATGGGGTTAGTGCTAGGACTGGTTGGTCCGGTGTCAGTATAATGTGACTGGGTGAGACACGAAGCCTGTGCTGCGACTTCTGTCTTGTGTGTGGCGCACGTTATATGTCAAAGCAGCACCGCCCTGATATGGCCCTTCGTGGTCGGCTGGGCGCTAAGCAAACAAACAAACAAACAAAAATGACGATAGCGGTACCGGACTGCATTGTGTAACAGTGCCTTAACTGTGTTCAAGATAATTTAACAGTGCCTTAACTGTGTCCAAGATTATTTAACAGTGCCTTAACTGTGTCCAAGATAATGTAACAGTGCCTTAACTGTGTCCAAGATAATGTAACAGTGCCTTAACTGTGTTCAAGATAATGTAACAGTGCCTTAACTGTGTTCAATATAATGTAACAGTGCCTTAACTGTGTCCAAGATAATGTAACAGTGCCTTAACTGTGTTCAAGATAATGTAACAGTGCCTTAACTGTGTTCAATATAATGTAACAGTGCCTTAACTGTGTTCAATATAATGTAACAGTGCCTTAACTGTGTTCAAGATAATGTAACAGTGCCTTAACTGTGTTCAATATAATGTAACAGTGTCTTAACTGTGTTCAAGATAATGTAACAGTGCCTTAACTGTGTTCAAGATAATGTAACAGTGCCTTAACTGTGTTCAAGATAATGTAACAGTACCTTAACTGTGTTCAAGATAATGTAACAGTGCCTTAACTGTGTTCAAGATAATGTAACAGTGCCTTAACTGTGTTCAAGATAATGTAACAGTGCCTTAACTGTGTTCAATATAATGTAACAGTGCCTTAACTGTGTTCAAGATAATGTAACAGTGCCTTAACTGTGTTCAAGATAATGTAACAGTGCCTTAACTGTGTCCAAGATAATGTAACAGTGCCTTAACTGTGTTCAAGATAATGTAACAGTACCTTAACTGTGTCCAAGATAATGTAACAGTGCCTTAACTGTATTCAAGATAATGTAACAGTGCCTCAACTGTGTCCAATATAATGTAACAGTGCCTTAACTGTGTTCAAGATAATGTAACAGTGCCTTAACTGTGTTCAAGATAATGTAACAGTGCCTGAACTGTTTTGCGCAATGGTGTAACAGGCACCTTAAGCATGATGCAACACTGCCTCCACAGTTTTCAGGATGGTGGTTGCACTGCATTTACTTTTTTTGGAATGGTTTAACACTGCCGTAACTGTTTCTTGAATAGCGTAACATACCGTAACTGTTTTCAGCATGGTGTAACACCGCTTTAACTGTTTTTCAACATGGTTGAACTGCTTTCAATGTTTAAGCTATGGCGTAACAGTACATTGACTGTTTTCAACATGGTGTAACACTGTCTTTATTGTTTTCGCAAAGGTGATACAGTCCCTTAACTGTTTTCAGGATGGTGTAACACTGCCTTAACTGTTTTCGGCATGGTGTGACACTGCCTGAACTGTTTTCAGGCTGCCAGCATGGAGCCAATAGAGGTGCTGGACTGCCTGCCTCCCGGACCGAAGGGAGTCCTGCCAGCCGCTACAGACGACGACATCGATGCCCCGAACAACGTCGTGTCTTACTCCGGTATGTCTTGTGCAGCTGCTGGTGGTGTTGCTGGGAGTTGTGGTGTTGGGAGTTGTGGTGTTGGGAGTGGTGGTGTTGGGAGTGGTGGTGTTGGGAGTGTTGGTGTTGGGAGTGGTGGTGTTGGGAGTGGTGGTGTTTGGAGTGGTGGTGGTGTTTGGAGTGGTGTTGGTGTTTGGAGTTGTGTTGGTGTTTGGAGTGGTGGTGTTTGGAGTGGTGGTGTTTGGAGTGAGGGTGTTTGGAGTGGTGGTGGTGTTTGGAGTGGTGGTGTTTGGAGTTGTGTTGGTGTTTGGAGTAGTGTTGGCGTTTGGAGTGTTGGTGTTTGGAGTGGTGGTGGTGTTTGGAGTAGTGGTGTTGGGAGTGGTGGTGGTGTTGGGAGTAGAGGTGTTGGGAGTGGTGGTGTAGTTGGGAGTGGAAGTTGTGGCGGATAGTTGCCTTGGTCATTATACATTGTGTCAATGGACGAATTCCGAAAACAACTCTGTCGGGTTTGCATTGGTTATGAACGAGTGAATGCCCTGGCTTTTACTCTGACAAACAACGATCCAATGCAGACTTTTGTCTCATTTTCGAAGCCCCTTCCTCTCATACACTAGGTCCAGCTCTGATAGTGATACGGATCTTCATCATGGTTAGAATGATGACCACACACACGGCAACGACAAAGAAGATGAAAAACATAACACAAACAATATGGATACAACTATACGGCGACGTTACAAACGCCGGCGATGATTTTGATGAACATTAAAAATAATGTCAATGACGATAGCCGAACACCGATGACGTAATGACGATGACGTCATACTGCAGTGCACGCGTTTCAGGGTCCGGCCCTGGGGTGGAGGTCCTACCATCGGGGGATATCGTCACAACGGCAGCCTTCACACCTGGGCAGGTGACAAGATTCCCGGCCTACGCCACAGACGAAGGCACAAGACCAGGGCCCCTGAGGAGCAAGAATCCGATTTGGGTCACTATCTACGGGACGGTTGGTGCTAGTTTTCTGTTTCCTATTCTTTTGTTGCTTCTAACGAACATTAATTTGCGTTGTACCCGCTCTTCTCGCGAATGATACTTGTTTGTTGTTGGTGTTGTTGTTTGTTGGTGTTGGTGTTGTTGTTGTTGTTGTTATCATTTTTCTGGGGGGGGGGGGGGGGGACTGCATGTTCGTGTTTTGGTTAAAAACAAAATGTTATTCATAATACATGACATGAAACAATTGAAAATATGCAGCTAGGACACGAACTCAGGTAAAAGCTTAATTTACGGGACAAAAACAATACAACATGACACAAGTCGTCATGATGGTGGACATAACAAAAATAAACCAGAGGAACAAAAAGTGTTCGTGTTTTTAATGGGAGATGCTAGTTCAGTCTTCTTGGCGCTTACGTTTTTGTTGCGACGTCAAGCTGGCTCTTCGTTTTCTTATACCAATAACAATAACACTAACGAACGCATCATGGAAGTACATTCTCATGGAATATTGTCTTCGGCACTTTGGAAACTACCTGTCAAGAAGTGAAGCATACATTTCTAGTCAAAGATTCTCAATTCATTTAAGTGTTCGTTTAGAGTAAAGCACGCGCACATAACGAGAGCATCTACATGTACTTTTTTCTTGTTTTTCTGTGACAGAAATGTCTCACCACACCAGCACCCACCACCACCCTCACCACCACAACAACGCCACGACCAACCACCTCCAAGAACATAGCAGCGTTCGGAGGCACCAAGGAAGACTGGGCCATCGGCGCCATCATTGTGGGCGTGCTCCTGTGTTTGCTGTGTCTGTTCATGTTGATCAAGTACGGTATTCCCGCCATGCTGAGATCCTACAGGAAAACCAGGAATCCTCCTGCGAGACACGCGCGACACACGCATCCTCAAAATCCTGGGAGAGCGTGAGTGTTGTAGGAAAAGTTAAAGTGATGGAAGGAAAGTAAGGGGAGAGAAAGAGGAGAGGGCTGAAGGGGTTTAGGGTTAAGGTAGAAAGTAAGACATTGTGAACGATGCAGGAAGGGAGAAAGGGGTGTTGGGTTAAGGTAGAAAGTAAGACATTGTGAACGATGCAGGAAGTGAGAAAGGGGTGTTGGGTTAAGGTAGAAAGTAAGACATTGTGAACGATGCAGGAAGTGAGAAAGGGGTTTTGGGTTAAGGTAGAAAGTAAGACATTGTGAACGATGCAGGAAGGGAGAAAGAGGTGTTGGGTTAAGGTAGAAAGTAAGACATTGTGAACGATGCAGGAAGGGAGAAAGGGGTGTTGGGTTAAGATAGAAAGTAAGACATTGTGAACGATGCAGGAAGGGAGAAAGGGGTGTTGGGTTAAGATAGAAAGTAAGACATTGTGAACGATGCAGGAAGTGAGAAAGGGGTGTTGGGTTAAGATAGAAAGTAAGACATTGTGAACGATGCAGGAAGTGAGAAAGGGGTGTTGGGTTAAGGTAGAAAGTAAGACATTGTGAACGATGCAGGAAGGGAGAAAGGGGTGTTGGGTTAAGATAGAAAGTAAGACATTGTGAACGATGCAGGAAGGGAGAAAGGGGTGTTGGGTTAAGGTAGAAACTAAGACATTGTGAACGATGCAGGAAGTGAGAAAGGGGTGTTGGGTTAAGGTAGAAAGTAAGACATTGTGAACGATGCAGGAAGGGAGAAAGAGGTGTTGGGTTAAGGTAGAAAGTAAGACATTGTGAACGATGCAGGAAGGGAGAAAGAGGTGTTGGGTTAAGGTAGAAA
>NW_027128308.1:17500-21289 GCF_037325665.1 Littorina saxatilis
CACGTAAAAGATAAATGTAAGTACAAAATCGGAAATATATTTAGTTTGATAATCTAATTCAATGAAAAGCCTGATTTCTGTTTTTTTTTTCTTGTTCTTGTTTTGTTTACCCGTGCATGTTTTTCCTTCTTTGAGAAGTATGGTTACATGGGTACTCACGACGTGCTGCAAAGAATGTTTTCAGCGAGATGCGGCGAAGGTTAACCAAGTGCACAAGCAGTGTCAAACATTTATTCAGGACTGTGAAGAGAAAAAACCCACATTGAGGCCGCACTGTATACGATCTGTAGTGGGGTTTTTTTCGGATGAAAAACCCGGGTTGTGTGTGTGTGTGTGTGTGTGTGTGTGTGTGTGTGTGTGTGCGTGTGTGTGCGCGCATGTGTGTGTGTGTGTGTATTTGTGTGTGTGTGTGTTTGTGTGTGTGTGTGTGGATGGGGAATGGAGTGTCATGGAACAGATAACATAAACAGACAAATGACAATGAACCTAATTTGCTATGATTTTTGTTTTTTATGAACACATTATCAGTTTAAGCACAACATACGTACATGTATACCTTTTATTTTTATTCGGGAAATGAGAAAGAAGACAATGCGACTCTTTTTAATTTGTTTTTGCCATTGCAATTTCCAGCATAATATAAATTAATGAATTAAGCAATTATTGTTTGCGCTTCAGAATTCAATTGCAAGTACGGACAGGGTCAAAGATTGTTTGACGACAAATTAAATGATTTTAACAAAATGCGTTCGCCACAGTGCGGCTTCAATGTTTGTTTTTCTCTCGGACGAACCCAACGACAACAACAATATCTACTGGCCGTATAAAATTTCATCTCACACGGCATCACTGCAGAGCGCCTAGAACTGTACCCACGGAATATGCGCGATATAAGCGTCATTGATTGATTGATTGATTGAATATTTCTCGGAAATATGAAAACACACACACACACACACACACACACGCACGCACGCACGCACACACACACACACACACACACACACACACACGTGCACACACACACACACACAAAAACACACACACACACACATACACACACACACAAACACACACACAAACACACACACAAACACACACACACACACAAACACACACACACACAGACACACACACACACACATTTACTTGCTACCTAATTACTTCAATGGGAAAACAAAGGATAAACTGCTCTTACTGTGTAATACTAAAAAGAACTAACAGAAAACGTGAATCAGATAGGGACTTTCGTGATGTCGGTCCTGGTATCTGGCTGTTGAGTTGCAGGAAATGGTGGACGAGTTGAACATGGCACGCTCCACCCGGCTTATTCTTAGTTCAAAATGATAATAACCGTCCCAGCTGACTTCCACGTCAGGATGAGAGGAACAGCCCCGGTCATGAGTGGAATTCCTGATGCAGACAATCTCCAGGGAGGGCTGGTCTCTCCATGGTTTAATTTCCCATGTGAGCGTGTCACCATCAACCACAGTACGTAAAGGATCGATGCAGTGCATTAGTTGTGGACGATGTTCCTGTACCCAAATTATGCCATCAAAAGAGTAAACGTTCCAAACAGGAATCAACCAGAACCCGTATGCTTATGGGGGAAGTTCGCGACAACTCCCGAAGTTTTGAGTGACATCGGAAGTACTTGCCTCACTTTCGTATGCATGGGCCGGAAGAAGGGCTTACTTCGAAGAAAGCGAGGAAGTAACTGAGGGTAGCAGATGTATGTCTCTGAGGGTAGTTTGCGACTACTTCCAACGTTTTGAGCGACATCGGAAGTACATCCTCACTTTCGCATGCATGGGACGGAAAAAGAGCTTACTTTGGAAGCAAACGAAGAAGTAAGTGAGGGTAATTGTACTACAGCGAGACCCAGGAGTAAACACGCTACTACCAAAGTTTCTCAGTGCAAAAATGGCAGGGCTTTTCTTCGGTTTTTCATATCAAACCGAGCTAACGCAAATGAAAGTCCCAAAGAGAGAAAATGGAAGGGAAAGTTGTATCTCGTGCGTGCATTTCGTGCAAATTTCCCTGAATACAAACCTGAGTTGCCAGCTTTGACTTTTGTTCGTTCTGGGTCTCTGGCCACCACTCTTTTATCCCCGCTTATACGAGAGGGTGTTTCTATGTAAATGGGCGTCGTCGTGTGCATGTGTGAGTGTATGTTTGTGTGAGAGTGTGCGTGTGTGTAATAATAATAATAATTGTCAGTAAGTACTGGTGTCACATGACTGATGTGAACCAGTTGATTGGCTAATGGCGATGCGCTTAAATCTGTTAGCGCACTCTTGGAGTGCGCTAACTTTTCCACAGAGCCTATTCTTACGCCATTAATTAATGACATGTAGCTTATATTCTCCACAATACCAAATGACCATAAATTCCCTGCTTCTCAATTAAAGCAGAAGTGGGGTTTTTTTTCTGACAGATTGCATGTGCCTGTGCCACAGTGGCACTGATCTAAAAATAGAAGCCGCTGTGTTTCATCTCATTTTCGCCGACTTGCATAGATTCTTCTCATAATATGCCGTGTTGGTGGCATGTAGCTTATCATCCACATTACCAAATGATGAGTTAGTATACAATTCCCAGCGGCTAACTTAAAACACAAGTGTTATTCCGATAACGTACACAGCATTTGGAAGACTGATTCGATCGACTCTAGCAGACTACACTGATGTACGACTGCATCAGTTCAGTAAATGAATGGTTTCCGAATTATTATTTCAAGGCAAGAACAATCGTAATCGAAAACGTGTAGGGTTCAGAACGTTCTTACCATATAATTATAAGACTTATTAGATCTACCAGTCTGCCTTATTCGTGCAGACTCAGTGACAGTGCAGACTGCAGTGGTTCGATTGTTCTAGCCTAGCAGTAGCAGACGACATAAACCCCGCTCAGCAAATTAACATGTTGGGCAAATGTGAACGAAAAAACGATGGGGATATAATACGTGTAGGGTTCAGAGCATTCTTACCGTTCATATTTAGTATCAGACTCCCCGATGAGTGAAGATACAACACGAGATATATGCCACATTTATTTTGAAAATGTGCGAACCGTCGAGTCCTTCGTGGGGTAGTCAATTCAAGGGGAGTCACTCCGCACAGTCAATCCATCGACGCTCGACTGAAGGTTTCGAATCGCAAATAATGAAGAGCACAGTCCTTTCTCCGAGTTCAAATGAGGTCTCTCTGAAAGATCATCACTGTTTAGCTTTAACGCTACACTGGAATCTACCAACAGAAATTAAAATGCGTGTGACGAAAGCACGACACACTTGAGACACCGGCCCACACAAAAGTAGATCTTACTGTACACGACCTGACCACACAGTTATGCCTATTCAAATGCGCGTAGCAAAGTGTGCGTTTGGAATCTTCTTTTTTCTATGGCGGTACTGACAATATCGTTATTGAAACAATCCCAGTGCACTAAGGGATTTATAGAGCAAATCTCGAAAATAATTATTGAACTCAGCGCTATGCGCTTCGTTCAATAATGAATTTTCTCGATTTGCTCTATAAATCCCTTAGTGCACTGGGATGTCTCAATAACTTAAATAATAAAGATAGCTTATATAGCGCCGCTTCACAAATTTAACTATGCTCTTAGCGCTGTACATCGAGATATAACAATTTCAATAATATAAATACAAAGATGATATTATCATAATACACATTTACAAATATCACTCACGTGCATACATCCTCCTGCACACCACGCGCATACACTCCCACTCATTAACAAGTGTGTGTGTGTGTGTGTGTGTGTGTG
>NW_027128310.1:0-14472 GCF_037325665.1 Littorina saxatilis
GACACACACAGACACAGACAGACACAGACAGACACAGACACACACAGACAAACACACACACATACACACACACACAGACAGACAGACACACAGACACACACACACAGACAAACACACACAGACACACACACACACAGATACACACACACACAGACAAACACACACAGACACACACACACACAGACACACACAGACACAGACACACACAGACAAACACACACACAGACACACACACACACACACACACACAGACACACACAGACACACACACACACACACACACACACACACACACACAGACACTGACACAGACACACACAGACATACACAGACACACACACACACACAGAGACACAGACACACACAGACACACACAGACATACACACACACAGAGAGAGAGACACAAACACACACAGACACACACAGACATACACACACACACAGAGAGAAACACAGACACACACAGACACACACAGACATACACAGAGAGACACAGACACACACAGACACACACAGACAAACACACACAGACACACACACACAGACACACACAGACACACATACACACAGACACACACACGCACACGCACACACACACACACACACACACACACACACAATCCAATTATACTAAACACTTGCGCTAAGGAAAGCAAAACGGTTTTGTTCGGTTCAGTTCAGTTCTTTCTCTCGAGATTAAAATCTCACTTTCCACTGACTCAATCTCAGATCTGGCGAGGCTTTTACAAGGGAGAAAGCCACCTCCACTTGGATGCTAACAAAAAAATAAAAAAAATAAAAAAAGAAACAGTCTGGATTGCCGCTTCCTGTGCAAAGTGGGCATTTTATCCATGAATGAATGAACTAAAAGCCCCTAGCGTCAATCTGCGAAATCTCTTCACCAGGAAGCAGACACGATGTTGATTCTTTGTGTATGTGATCAAGTGAAGGGATGGTCGTATCCCAAGTAAAAGGCTGAGCACAACTGAGTAAAATGTTTACCCCAACGAGGATTATGCCTTTAACGAAGATATCAGTTTATATCACTTGCCAACTTGGGTCTGGGTGGCCGAGTGGTAAACGCGAGAAGCGAGAGGTTGCGAGTTCGACCCTGGGCCAGGGCGTTAGCAATTTTCTCCCCCCTTTCCTAACCTAGGTGGTGGGTTCAAGTGCTAGTCTTTCGGATGAGACGAAAAACCGAGGTCCCTTCGTGTACACTACAGTGGGGTGTGCACGTTAAAGATCCCCCGATTGACAAAAGGGTCTTTCCTGGCAAAATTGTATTGGCATAGATAAACAAGAGGCGAAGCCTTCAAGGCTCCCGTCAGAAATCGACAAACAGTAATACAAACTCAATCACTCCGTCATACATGTATACAAAACACACACTCATACGCACATAGACAGACGGACACACACACCTTTACAAACAAACACACATACACACACAAATATACACACAAACTCATGCACACACACACACACACACACACACACACACACACACACACACACACACACACACTCTCTCTCTCAGTCTCTCTTTCTTACACACACACACACACACGTACACACACACACACACACACACACACACACACACACACACACACACACACACACACACGAGTTCACATACACGAGTTCACAAACACAAACAGTAACAATAACACATGTGCACAAAATTAGCACACACACACACACACCCCGCGAGAGAGAAAGACTACAGGGAGGCATGACGTCATGATGCCTTAATTGACGTCAAACACTTTTGACCGTGACGTAATCTTCTTATGCGAGCTTTATCCATAGACTCGGTTAAATGTTAAAGTTTCTATCACACACGCACACACGCACGCACAGACAGACAAAAGTTAGCAACGCATAGGCTACACTTACGTGAGCCAATAATGTCCACCAAAATACCCGTGTGACTTGGAATAATAGGCCGTGAAAAGTAGGATATGCGCCGAAATGGCTGCGATCTGCTGGTCGATGTGAATGCGTGATGTATTGTGTAAAAAATTCCATCTCACACGGCATAAATAGATCCCTGCGGCTTGAGTCCGAGTCTGGAGATACGCGCGCGATATAAGACTTCATATAACATTACGGTTTTCCCGACATTAAACGACGTGTTTCTATACCAAATGGCGCTGTGTATCCATATTTACGATCTTGCACTTTTATTAACCACAGACATCTTCCTTTATTCAATGTTTTACGAGAAAGATCGCTAAACTGTTATCCAACGGAAGCGGTCCGATATTACGTTTACATTTATGTCATTTGACGCGGGTTTAGCAAAAGCAAGTGTGCTTATGGGCAGAATATACCTGCGCAGTTTCAGCGGCAAAGACGACGCACGGCCTATTATTCTAGGGCCATGAGCCCTAGTATTTAAAATTGGGATTGCTCTCATGTATGGTTAGCTGGAAGCTCATGGGGCTTACGGCAGGCTTTTATGCATGCGCTAATGTCGGCCGGCTTTTTTTCTGCAATTCCCGGTCATGATTATGCTTTATGATCGTGTATTTGTGCTATTCTAGGGCGCTTCATGAAATGCGATGTGGTGCCAAACGACAAATGTCCATGCTTTATGATCGTGTATACAACTCTCCTGTGTTCACTTTCAAGTGAATAACTATCGTTCTGATATCATTTTAAAGTGAAGCTAAAGAAACCTGGTATCGGCACTGCTGTGCATCTCCTATGATCTCAATGGTATCAAGGCACGGGTCATAGCCCTTTGCCGCGACAAGGTTTGCCGATACCGGCACTTGTCTTGTCTAGACAGTGACGTCATTCATAGATGACGCCAATCATAAATGACGTTTGTCAAGGGAACTTATGCTTTCAAGTGTTGCTGCTTCCAGTGACAGGAAGGTATAGAGATTGATCATTGTATACAATCAATTTATCATTGTATACACAAATTACACAAACGTCATCTTGTGAGGGACCAAAAAATATTGAAACTCTCGGATGATTTTTTTGTGTGGTATCAACCTCGACCTACGGTCTCGGTTGACACCACAAAAAAATCATCCTCGAGTTTCAATATTTTTCGGTCCCTCACTCGATGACGTTGTGTAATCTCTATGTATACAACTCTCCTGTGTTCACTTTCAAGTGAATAACTATCGTTCTGATATCATTTTAAAGTGAAGCTAAAGAAACCTGGTATCGGCACTGCTGTGCATCTCCTATGATCTCAATGGTATCAAGGCACGGGTCATAGCCCTTTGCCGCGACAAGGTTTGCCGATACCGGCACTTGTCTTGTCTAGACAGTGACGTCATTCATAGATGACGCCAATCATAAATGACGTTTGTCAAGGGAACTTATGCTTTCAAGTGTTGCTGCTTCCAGTGACAGGAAGGTATAGAGATTGATCATTGTATACACATCGTTACTCTTGTCGTTGTATACACAAATTACACAAACGTCATCTTGTGAGGGACCAAAAAATATTGAAACTCTCGGATGATTTTTTTGTGTGGTATCAACCTCGACCTACGGTCTCGGTTGATACCACAAAAAAATCATCCTCGAGTTTCAATATTTTTCGGTCCCTCACTCGATGACGTTGTGTAATCTCTATGTATTTGTGCTATTCTAGGGCGCTTCATGAAATGCGATGTGGTGCCAAACGACACATGTCCATGCTTTATGATCGTGTATTTGTGCTATTCTAGGGCTCTTCATGAAATGCGATGTGGTGCCAAACGACAAATGTCCATGTAAATGTAGATTAAAATGAAAGTTTTCTTATATTTTTCATAATTTATTGCGTGTTAGTCTCGAAGTCTTCGTGGCCTAAACCAGACGCTGCGCTGCGAATATCAAGGTCTCGGGTTCAAGGTCCGCTTTCGGCGAGTATCCTGATTGAAAATTTTTTTGGTCTGCTATTTTTGTTAAATCATTCTGGAGTGCAAGTGTCAGTTGACAGATTTTTAAAGGTCTAATTAGTTTTTTCTAGGGCCATGAGTCCTAGTACTACGAAGGGGGTTTCTCAAATGTATTACGCTTACTTCTGGATCTCATGGAGATCGCGGCAGGCGTTTGCCTATGCGCTAATGGGGACAGGCGAGTTACAAGCCCATGATTTTACAAGTTGTAATCGGCACGCCGGCACGCGTCACAAGTGTATCATCTTACAAGTTGTAATCGGCACGCGTCACAAGTCTTACAAACTACCAAGATTGTACCAAAGAAATTGTATTCAGCCACCTGCACTCATTCTGCCATAAGTGCAGGTGGCTGAATACACCTAAACACGCAGACACCTGGGTAGCGCGACTCCGTTGCTGCTAGCTTTCCACTGGGAGGAAGCGACCCGAATTTCCCAGCGATGGGACAATAAAGTAATGAAAATGAAAATGAAAAAGGAAGATGTTCTATACTATTATTTCCCAGTTTTGCCAAGTTTTTGATTTCTGTCTGCATCCAGTCGCCTCCCTTTACATACTATGCACAACATTCAGCGTCATTGCCATCAGATTGTACGGTCAGTTTCCCCTCATCCCCAGCTGGGCATGCACAGTCCAAAAGGTACATACAATGTTTTTCTATCTATACTTGTCTGTCTGTCTATCTCGGCGTCTCTCTCTCTATCTCTCTTTTTCTGTTACTCTCTCTGTCTCTGTCTGTCTGTCCGCCTGTCTGTCTCTTTCTCTCTCTCTCTCTCTCTCTCTCTCTCTCTCTCTCTCTCTCTGTCTCAGTCTATCTCTATCTCTTTTTGTGTATGTCTGTCTGTCTGTCTGTCTCTGTCTGTCTGTCTCTATCTGTCTCTGTCTCTCTCTCCTCTCTTATTTATATGTAAGGATAGTGAGAACCGGACATTCGATCAGCTGAATGGCTAATCACGTCTTAGTGTACTTGTTTTTCTTTCCAAAAACAGTCAACAAGAGAATAGGGACAGACATCAAGTTCATGATTTGTTTTACTAGTGCGTAGATATGAAAATGTCCTATTACAATTCCATTATGTGCGTCAAAGGGCCCGTTGGGATTACGCACCACTGTGCCACTTTATTCCAGCGTCGCGGACGACGCTGGTATCTGTGGTTGGGAAGAACGTGCCTGTGGAGAATTAGTCTCCAAGCCAAAGCGCGCTGACTCTCCAAGCCAAAACAATTTCAAAGCTGAAAAAAATGTACAATTTACGCGAAACGATTAAACACAGCTTTCGGGTGTTTTTTTTAATCTAAGATGTACATAAATATACCACTCCGACCATAAGGAAAAGAAAAAAAGACACCAAAAAAAAAAAGACCGAGAGGAGCCGAGTCAATCCGAGACCAACCGAGAGGACGTGTTTCGCGCCGTTTCGACGTCGTTTGTTCAGATGCGGCCGGTTGGATCAGTTGCGGTCATACAGGGGCGCCTTGCACAAGAAAAGATCTTCAACAATCCCGATCATCATCATGGTACAATAATGTTTTGTGCGCCCCCATGTATGTGTTCTGTGCTAATAATGCACGGTTGTGAAATGTCCGTACACATTTTGTGGCACTATGTAATTGTTAGTGCATCCTCCTGCGGATGCTTCGTGCTAAAAATGCACTTCCATTAAAATATTGTACGCTCATGTCAGTAATATATTTTCAATTGTTTCTCTGTCAATTTCAAGTGTTTGTTTCCAATTACTTCAGTATCTCCCTGTTGCAATTCCAGGTGATTCATTATGCATGTGCCAATTTGAGGTGTTTAATTCTGATTCCTGTATTTACAGTGTAAAATTAAAACTATTGTTTTCAAACATTCCTATGACACCTGGTAATGGTTCTGTGGTTTTGTTTTTAATTTGTATTTTGTTTTTCTGCAATAAATATTTGAAATGGATCTGAGGCCGACTTACTACTTTTAGCACTCTTTTTCACCACATTCCCAGGTACAGATATTGCAATATCAACTCTTCCTTTCTACCTGTTTCAAACAAGCTCTATTTTTTAATTAAAAAGTTTTTACTAAATGTCTTAATATAGAGGGGGGAATCGAGACGAGGGTCTTGGTGTATGTGCGTGTGCGTGTGTGTGTGTGTGTGTGTGTGTGTGTGTGTGTGTGTGTGTGTCTGTCTGTGTGTGTGTGTGTAGAACGATTCAGACTAAACTACTGGACCGATCTTTATGAAATTTGACATGAGACTTCCTGGGAATGATATTCCAGGACGTTTTTTTATTTTTTTTATAAACGTCTTTTATGACGTCATATCCGGCTTTTTTGTACAAGTTGAGGCTGCACTGTCACACCCTCATTTTTCAATCAAATTGAAATTTTGGCCAAGCAATCTTCGACGAAGGCCAGACTTCCGTATTGCATTTCAGTTTGGTGGCTTAAAAATTAATTAATGACTTTGGTCATTAAAAATCTGAAAATTGTAAAAAAATAAATAAATTATAAAACGATCCAAATTTACGTTCATCTTATTCTTCATCATTTTCTGATTCCAAAAACATATAAATATGTTATATTTGGATTAAAAACAAGCTCTGAAAATTAAAAATATAAAAATTATGATCAAAATTAAATTTCCGAAATCGTTTTAAAAACTATTTCATCTTATTCCTTGTCGGTTCCTGATTCCAAAAACATATAGATATGATATGTTTGGATTAAAAACACGCTCAGAAAGTTAAAACGAAGAGAGGTACAGTAAAGCGTGCTATGAAGCACAGCGCAACCGTTACCGCGCCAAACAGGCTCGTCACTTTCACTGCCTTTTGCACTAGCGGCGGACTACGTTCAGTTTCATTCTGTGAGTTCCACAGCTTGACTAAATGTAGTAATTTCGCCTTACGCGGCTTGTTTTTTCTTGTGGCTGTTTGATCAATTCATAGCAAGCATTGACTGAAATAAACAATTTATATATCCAGCACAACATGCAATTCATTGACTTTTGACCCTAACCTTTTAACACTTCCCAAAATAAATCTTTGGTGGACATTGCATCGACGCTGTTCATTTTGAATGAACATTTTTCTTGTGTCTACTTACATCGGAGTACAACATTCGGATTAAAAAGCAAAGCCCACGACCAGCTGAGTGTCTCGGGCTGTGATTGACCGTTGACCTCACCTCGGCATTGAAACAACAGAAGTGGGAGGGGGGTATGACAACTCTCCCGCTGAGAGGGATAGTTAGACACCAACACTTGGTACCTTTTTACACCCCCGGTATAGGGGTGTGTATAGGTTTCGCTCGATGTGTTTGTTTGTTTGTTTGTTTGTGTTCGCATATAGATCTCAAGAATGAACGGACCGATCGTCACCAAACTTGGTGAACAGGTTCTATACATTCCTGAGACGGTCCTTACAAAAATTGGGACCAGTCAAACACACGGTTAGGGAGTTATTGGTGGATTAAGATTCTACAAGGACTTATAGAGGGACATATTAATGGTCAAAGGGAAATAACCATACTTGTTAGCAGTGCCTGCTCAGTTGGTGGCAGTGAGAATGCTAAGGACGGGGGTGTTTTTCCTACCTCGGAGGAATTTCTTGTTGTATCAGTGAACAAGCGCAGGCAGCCTCTACTAGAACTTAGCGCTCTGGAGATAATGATAGGGTTTACTCTGTCGAGGCTTCATATCGAAAAATTATTCTTGCGTGCTCCGCCGCTGGTGTTATGCAATATGTCTAGGTTTCACAAGAATTCCATGTTTTGGTCACCGACACACTGAACATTTCTGTACGCGAAGAACTGTCACCATTGCATTTATTGTGCTATTTTTCTCATTTTGTTCATGTTGTTTGAACACCGTGTTAACTATTTACAGGAACTTCGTAACTTGTTACTAAAATTAAAAGTTCCGCAGCAGAATCGTCACTGCATATGACATTTTGTTATTTCTTGCAATGTTTTTAATTGCTCCTCGTTCTTCTCACTCTCTCCATGTTGTTTTTACACTTTGCAAATAGTTGTGTTATTGTGTGCTGTAAGTTCCTCACGAAGCACATTTTCCGCCACTCTGCATTTGACATAATTTTAAAAATGTCGAGTCTTCTTTGTTTGAATTCTTCGCACTCTGTTCATATACATGTTACTCTGTATTTCTTCTTTGCAATAAAATGGGTATCTTTTACTCAAAGTTTCTCAACAGGGATATCTTGCAGTGCATGTGACATTTCGTACTTTCCTGTCACTCTGTTAATCTTCTTTAATTCAAACAGTATTCTTTGTTAGCTTATTTGTGGTCTTTTGCTCAAAGTTCTTCAACAGGGAGATCCTGCCCCATTGCATTTGACAATTTTCAATCTTTATTCGTTTGTTTATTTTTTTGTTCGACAAATAACTTCATTATTCTTCATTGCAAAACCTTGGGTGACCTTTTACTGCCTGCAGTGATGACCACATCACCAAGAAAATTACATGGTAATTAGCATCAAGCAGTATATTTCAGCCGGCCAATGATCGACAGTGCACTGCTTCAGATCTGCTCTCATTGCTTTAATTATCATTGCAAGGCTCAGAACATTTCATGGGAGCAGTGAGCTGTTTTATGCTATGACATAACTGAACCCAAGTGACCTGGATACCATTTTGTTTTAAGGGACATCGCTCTGATGGTTTTATGTTATGTGCAGATTGCTCATTGTGATAATCAATTAGTTGGGTGGCTGCTTCATCCTAGTCACGTTTTGTTACATGTTACTGTGATTATGAGTTGCATTGCTGCTCTCACCTTTGATTCCCGTTTCAGTCGTTCATGTTTTTCTGTATATAAGTGGATTGGGGTAATTCAAATGACATAGTATACATTAATCAACATTAGACAATCAATGCCTTCAAAACAGCAATTGCAGGCAGGATCAGGACATTTCCCATGGATGAATGCGTTCATTTCATTGATTAAATTTGCGCATATTGCGCAAGTGAAACTTTACAACGAAGGGGTTATTTGTTCCAGTCATTTGAGTTTAACAAATATATTGATAGTTGTTGTGCATGAACTTCAGTTCGTCCACGACCATTCTACAAAGATTCGAGTCTATAGGCAAAATGGTCCGACATTTACCTTTTCTCCTAAACCGGCTGAGGTGTTCCCAAATTACACCTCCGAAATTGTCAATGCCGCGGAAGCTTTCCTGAATAAGCATGGCCTTGAACCCAGCTCTAACTGCTTTCTTCGGGTCACCAATGATCTAGGGGATGAGGCGTGTGTTAGTGAATGCTCAAAAAATAGCCGACTATGGCTGCACCATTGGAAACCCTTTCATGACCGTGCCTAAACATGGCAAAGTATGGTAGCCTATAAAGGAGTTGATTTTATGTTGGAACGTTCTTTTATGCGGAGTTCCATTCTACGTTTTCAAAGTCGCACACACAACTAATCCCCCCCCCTCCCCCTTTCCCCCCATGTTCTACAACATGTTTTGGCCCTGTTGAACTCTGATCAACCCTTTTTCTTGTTTATGCAGCGATAGGGATTATGACGAGTACTTGGCCCATTTTCCTTTCATGCAACGTGTAGCGGGCTTGTTTGTTTGTTTGCTTAACGCCCAGCCGACCACGAAGGGCCATATCAGGGCGGTGCTGCTTTGACATATAACGTGCGCCACACAGAAATACAGAAGTCGCAGCACAGGCTTCATGTCTCACCCAGTCACATTATTCTGACACCGGACCAACAAGTCTAGCACTAACCCCATTATGCCAGACGCCAGGCGGAGCAGCCACTGGATTGCCAATTTTAAAGTCTTAGGTATGACCCGGCCGGGGTTCGAACCCACGACCTCCCGTTCACGGGGCGGACGCCTTACCACTGGGCCAACCGTGCCGGTGTGTAGCGGGCTGGGATAAGCTGCAGTGCGTCGTCGGTCCTGCTGAAGTTACAGCGGAGCCCCTTACAGACACCGGCATGTATGTATTTTAGGCAAAAAGTACAACTTTTTAAAGATATCGACGTTCCCGAGGACTGTGCACTCTAGAGGGTCCCAAAGGGTTTAAAATCGTGATCGTGATTGGCGTTTTATGACCTTTCTGTGACCGTGATTGCCGAAATTTCCATTTCTGTGATCGTGATGGGACTTTGCCCGTGATCCGTGATGACAAAAAAAATCAAGTCTCGTGATCGTGATTGTCATTTGTTTTCGTGATCGTGATGGGCATTATTGCAAAGCATTTTATTTTCCACGTACATTTTTCACAGCTGTATCACTCTATGATCCTCTATTCGTCAAGGTGTTTGTGATCGTGAAAACAAAAATCAAGGTAACTGTGATCGTGAAAGCTAAAATTTCCCTTCCCGTGATCGTGATGATACCCCCCCTTTGGGGCCCTCACTCTACAGTCTCTGATAATGTTCAACGCCGCCGATCTGACCAGGCCTTTACGTTTGTTTGTTTTTGTTTGTTTGTTTGTTTGTTTGTTTGCTTAACGCCCAGCCGACCACGAAGGGCCATATCAGGGCGGTGCAAGACAGAAGTCGCAGCACAGGCTTCATGTCTCACCCAGTTTATTCTGACACCGGACCAACCAGTCCTAGCACTAACCCCATAATGCCAGACGCCAGGCGGAGCAGCCACTAGATTGTCAATTTTAAAGTCTTAGGTATGACCCGGCCGGGGTTCGAACCCACGACCTCCCGATCACGGGGCGGACGCCTTACCACTAGGCCAACCGTGCTGGCCAGGCCTTTACGTATAGTAAGACCATCCATCCACTCCGACACATACCAACAATCAACATCCTGCATGCTTCTTGACAGTTGCGCAGAGTGGGATTTTTCTCACGAAATAATTTCTTAACAGCCAGACACGACTCTCAATCTGTGAAATTAATTCATCAAACAATTCCAGCTCCAGCCGTTCATTTTTGGTATGAGTCCAAGCAGAGCGATGGCCTTATCCCACACACAAGCCCTTGCAGATGTGAGGTGGTGAGCAGCACTGTTTTCATGAGAAATACTGCGCCTTTCATGTCACTTGTAGCCAGAGCTTGGCCCATTCTGGTAATCCTCGCTTCACGGCTATCGCCAGAGAATGAGCCGAACTCATTTTGACCTGAGGTCAGGATGGAGCTTGGCCGTGCTTAGACATCGAATGTTTGTTCGTTACTGTTTTTAGGCTTCTCAGACAAGAAGAAAATTACCTTTATATTGTGGCTGTAGACAAGAGTAGGCCACAGCGTCCTGATATATAAAACAAACTTGTAATATGAAATCTTGCCCTAGAATGAGAAATTCACTGCGTGTGCCTGCGTGAAGTTGTTTGTGGCAGCAGGTCATTACTATGCATGAGAAACGATACGTAATGACTGCTGCATCCACTTACAAACAGAAAATGATGCACATAATGAGAGCACTCAATCATACTTGTAATTCCGTATGTATTTCAATAGTACGGTTGGAGCATTGTGTGTGTGGGTGTGTTGGTGCGAGGGGGATGTGAAGTGCGGGAAATTCGCGCACAACATTGATAGAATTTGTTTTTCTTTGCGTTTAATAGAGCACAATAATCAAAAATGCTTATTCTGACGTGTGTGTGTGTTTGTGTGTGTGTGTGTGTGTATGTGTGTGTGTGTGTGTGTGTGTGTGTGCGTGTATATGTGGGAGAGAGAGAGAGAGAGAGGGGGGTAGAGAGAGAGAGAGCGAGAGAGAGAGAGAGAGAGAGAGAGCGAGAGAGAGAGAGAGAGAGAGAGAGAGAGAGAGAGAGAGAGAGAGAGAGAGAGAGAGAGAGAGAGAGAGAGAGATCAAATCAAATCAAATCAAATCAAATTTTATTTTACGAGGGTTGTGGCATAAGCAATATAAACGAGCTTCTTTTCAACCAGCCCTCGCCCAGAGAGGGACTACTCTAATCTTATATACATAATACAAACGTAAAACAATTACAAAAAAAGATAAACCTAAAAGTAAACAATAAAAAATAAAAAGGCAGAGAGAGAGCGAGAGAGAGAGAGCGAGAGAGAGAGAGAGAGAGACAGAGACAGACAGACAGACAGACAGACAGATACAGACAATATAAGACATAATCGAATGAAGAACGGACATATATACGGTTAACAGAATCAAAAAACAAGAAAGGTAAGTTGTTGGAACGTTTGTTATTAACAACACAATACGTTACATTCATAGATATTTCGACCCAGCGGTATTTTAAGTGCACGGACAAACAAATACTAATTAAACAGAAAAACTCTTTTTTGGCAAAAAGTGCTGACGCCTGCGGAGAAGGAAAAAGCGAGGCAATGACTTTATGAAAAAAATTAACGGTTAACAGTTTGTACCATATAATTTGACGAGCAGTACTCCCACAATATCCCCCTCCCTAACCCCCCCAAACCACCAGCACCACCCCCCACCCCCGCCCCCACAACACAAAGATCGAGGTCTCAAACAACTGCGCCGAATTGACAAGCACATACAATTAGCGAAGAACTAGAATTACGGATCGAACGTGCCGATGCACAAAGCTACAGGGACGTACATAGATCACGCCGACATGTCGTGACTTGCATCGCAACGCCTTCAGGTTACAATGAATCATGCAACATGTTTCCGTCACTTCACACCTGCTTCCCACTCCGATGCAGTTCCACGTCAGTTCTAGGTTATCAAGAATCAACATTGTTTTTTGATTCTGAATTTTGGAACGTCAGCAGTCTATCTGTGTTGTGTTTCTAGGTTATCAAGCCTTACACTTTTGTATCTACACATCCTCCACATTTATACACACAAGCAAAACCACAAAAACTCACAAAACCGACACACAAGAACACGTTCACCAATTCAACAAAATATCAAAATTAACACGACAGATGGCACCACATAAACATGAACCTAAATTACGCTATCACAAAAGAACACGTCGAAATGCACATGTTTAAC
The DNA here is from genome assembly GCF_037325665.1 of Littorina saxatilis. Taxonomy (NCBI): domain Eukaryota; kingdom Metazoa; phylum Mollusca; class Gastropoda; order Littorinimorpha; family Littorinidae; genus Littorina; species Littorina saxatilis. Next base: position 12,833 of record NW_027128310.1, read on the forward strand.
GGACCCCGACATTCAGCCTCATGACGATGCTGTCATGGCCACCTGTGACACTTGTTATAAAATTGACAATGCATGGGACACCCCCGTCGCTCTGAAACAAAGGAATTCCACTTGGCCTGAAAAATGCAGCCAACATGCACGTTTTTGAGAGGCGTTTAGAACTCTTTTACGATTTGCGCCATGTAAGTATCCTCATTATTATTATTATCATTAACAAGCTGCTGATAAAAAAGTTAAAAAGAATTCCGAAACAAGTGGATTGATCAGATTCTTAAGTCAAGACACAAAATACAAGAAAGGTATGTGATTGGAACCTTTAATCGTAAATATAGACAAAACAAAACACTTGCAATTTTAAGCTTGGCGTAATAGCGTAGCAATTTGTCTCAAAACGTACCATGCTACGTGGAAAGCGTAACAATTAGCAACTCTGCTTCACAGTCCACGAAATTCCGCCTCAGCGTGTTGCTGTCACGTGCATCTGTCACACTGGTTATTATAAAACTATGCATGGGAGAACAAAACCATTCCGAAGCAAAGGAATTGCATTGAGCCTCACACATTCAGGCAGCAAAAGGCTGACAGAGTTTGTGATTAGTATTTGACCAGTCTTGCAGAGAGAGAGAGAGAGAGAGAGAGAGAGAGAGAGAGAGAGAGAGAGAGAGAGAGAGAGAGAGAGGTAGAGAGAGAGGTAGACAGACAGAAAGACAGACAGACAGACAGACAGACAGACAGACAGATAAAAACAGAGATTGAGGGAGACAGAGTTTGTGATTTAGCATTTGACCAGTCTTGCATCGTATGCTACAAGAGAGAGAGAGAGAGAGAGAGAGAGAGAGAGAGAGAGAGAGAGAGAGAGAGAGAGAGAGATATACAGACAGAGGGGGGGGGGAGACAGACAGCTACAGACAGATAAAAACAGAGATTGAGGGAGACAGAGTTTGTGATTTAGCATTTGACCAGTCTTACATCGTATGCTACAAAAAAAGAAAGAGAGAGAGAGAGAGAGACAGACAGACAGACAGACAGACAGACAGACAGACAGATAAAAACAGGGAGAACGAGATGTATGGGGGAAAATAGATAGATAGACGATGGGGAGCCTGAATCGAACATTCTCTGTGATGGGGAGCCCTTTATCGAGCATTCTCTGTGACGAAGAGCCCTGTATTGAGCATTCTCTATGATTGGGAGCCCTTTATTGGGCATTCTCTGTGATGGGGAGCCCTGTATCGAGCATTCTCCGTGATGGGGAGCCCTGCATTGAGCGTTCTCTGTGATGGGAGCCCTGTATCGAGCATTCTCTGTGATGGGGAGCCCCGTATCGAGCATTCTCTGTGATGGGGAGCCCTGTATCGAGCATTCTCTGTGATGGGGAGTCCAATATCGAGCATTCTGTGCGATCGGGAGCCCTATATCGAACATTGTCTGTCATGGGCAGCCATGTATCGAGAATGTTCTATGCTGACGGGGATGACTGATTTATTCAGCAGGCAATTGCAAGACACTGCCGCCGGCTTTACTATTCAAGGGTACGGAGGGATCTTGCCACTCCAATTATTCAGACATCTGCGCAAACGAGATGCTGAAGTAAGCAGAGAGAGAGAGAGAGAGAAATAGAGAGAGAAAAAGAGAGAGAG
>NW_027128311.1:0-12500 GCF_037325665.1 Littorina saxatilis
CTCGCTCTCTCTTGACAAATGTGACAGGATCGTGCGTAATATTAGCGGTGGTATAGGCAGTGCACCAGGTGATTGACAATCTGGATGATAAAAGATCTCACTCCACGATGCGAACGACTGTACTAAACCTAGAAGACACAGACACTCAACGCGGACTGGTTTCCATGCCGCGACGGAAACGATGAATATTGTGTATTGTTTTAAATGTCTCGCAAAGCTGTACCCTTTGCACCAACCAACCCATTTTGAAATGAACCTTCGTGTTTATTCAATAAAATGTCAAAGCGTCTCTCCTCTCTCTCTCCTCTCTCTCTCTCTCCTCTCTCTCTCTCTTTTTCTCTTTCTCTCCTTTCTTATTCTCTCTCTCTCCTCTCTCTCTCTCTCTCTCTCTCTCTCTCTCTCTCTCTCTCTCTCTCTCTCTCTCTCCTCTCCTCTCCAATGTTATACCCAACAGTTGCTCAGTCTATTCTTGCCTGTCGGTCTTTCAGCAGCTATGAATTGAGGACGACTAACAGAATCTTCCCTTTGGAAAAGAGGGAACGTCGCCTTTCCTTGTGCGGGCAAGTTCAAAGAAGTTAAGATTTGTAAAAGCGCACTTGACCTTTTCAAATAGAAAGTCGGTAGCGATAGGGAGCAGAATTAGACCCAAAAAAGTCGAGAAAAAATGGAACGGGGCAGAAAGTGCGGATCTGACCAAAACCTAAAAACAATATCAACAAAAATAAAAAGCCCAGTAGAAAAGGAAAAGAAATAGTGCAGGGAAAAAAATCAGTTTAACTCAACATGCTCCGATTGAAATAGAATCCAGGTCTATGTCACTGTGAATACTTCAAGAAAAATTCAATTCAGCAAGGAATCTCTAATTCGGGCCATCAAATTATAGAGAGTGTAGGAGCTACCGTCTGGGATTTAAACCCATTCAAAGAAGACGAAGTTTGGAGATTGAAAAAAAAAGAATAAGAAAACATACTCCGATATGTTCAAGAATCGTTGGTAGTAGACTGCGGCAGCCTGTCTCTCCCTCTGGGAGCTTTGTGTCTTGAATTGTGATCCCAGAAAAAGTCTCACGTGCAGACTTTGAATGACGGTTCAAACCTATGTGAAGCATTAACTTGTCAAGTGTTAAAAAGTGATGGTGAAACCAATTTTTGACATCAATTTTTTTCTTGTAAGCACTTTCTATGTCTTGTTTGAATTGTGAAATCTCTCTCTCTCTCTCTCTCTCTCTCTCTCTCTCTCTCTCTCTCTCTCTCTCTCTCTCTCTCTCGCTCTCTCTCTCTCTCTCTCTCTCTCTCTCTCTCTCTCTCTCTCTCTCTCTCTCTCTCTCTCTCTCTCCCTCACTCTCTTTCCGTAGAATGAACGTATGACGGCCTTTTGATGAAGAGTGTATCTTTATTCTAAAGAGTCATGAATAGTCTTGCTTTTTAAAGGCACAGTGCGCCTCCCGTAAACCATCACAGATACTGTCAGGCTTTTACACACAGGACAAACACCCTTCCATTTGAACGCTCACCAAACGGGAACATCCTAGGTGCCCTACGTAAAGAGCGAGCAATTTTCAAAGAATTAATTTTGCGGATTGTGTCAGAGACAATCGGACCGTGGTGCGTTTTGGCACTAGACATAACTTTTAAAATCTAAATAATAAATTGACAGCTTGTTACACAAACATTCTTAAATCATAAAAGAATTCTTTTTTCATCAAGACAAGATCAGTACAATTCGAAGTTTTGAAAGTTTGAAAAAAGAAACGCCCGGAAGCAGGGCAGTCACGCAAGGTCGTGGTTCTCGTAGCAGACGACGGTTTATGTCTATCGCCAGTTCCTCTGAACAGTCAAAAGCCATCGCTAGAGTTCTTGTGAACCACAGCCGTTTGTTTCGTGCATAGTCAGAGGTACATAATAACGTGCTATTGCAGATAAGCTCACATCGAGTCGCATTCAAATTACTAACTGACGACTGCATTGTGAAAAAGGGAAACTGGATCACACGGGTTCACGATGGCTCAGGGGTAAGATAAACCACGCAAAAATAAATTCTTTGAAAATTGCTCGCTCTTTACGGAGGGCACCTAGGATGTTCTCAAGCGGTGAGTGTTTAAATGAAAGGGTGTTTGTACTGTGTGTAAAAGCCTGACAGTATCTGTGATGGTTTACGGGAGGCTTACTGTGCCTTTAAGTCATGAAATTAACTGATGGCGGTGATGGCCTATCTGTGTGTGTGTGTGTGTGTGTGTGTGTGTGTGTGTGTGTGTGTGTGTGTGTGTGTGTGTGTGTGTGTGTATGTGTGTGTGTGTGTTTGTGTGAGAGTGTGAGTGTGTGTGTGTGTTTGTGTGTTTGTGTGTGTGTGTGTGTGTGTGTGTGTGTGTGTGTGTGTGTGTGTGTGTGTGTGTGTGTCTTCCATAACTACTGAACATATGTTTATGAAACTTAACTTGTGAATTTCTCTTGAGAAGAACATATCTCAAAACTGCAATTGTTTTAATTTGGACAAATGACTTTTGGTGACGTCATATCCGATTAAACAAATTTTGATGCAGCACTGTGGTGACCTTATTTTTCATCTTGATTTAAAGAAACTTTGGTCAAACGTTCTGTGCCCCAGTCCGGACTATGCAGGGGTTTGCATCTCATTGCTTTTTCGGTCGAAGGGGTTCGGCTAGCTCAGGACTTGCTAATCTCAGTAATATATCATCCAGTGTGTTCAGTTTTTATCTTTTAGGTCGGCCGATTAATAAAATGTTTTGATATTGTTTTACGCGCCTTTAAGGCCAAACTGAATTAAAACCAAATAACAAGGACCCTTGCACGCATGAAACATAACTGCGCTTCTATTGATTTTTTTCCGTTTTGGTTCGCTCTGTTTCTCTCCCTGTCTCTCTGTCTCCCTGTCTCTCAGTGTCTCTCTCTGTCTCTTTCTGTCTCTCTCTCTCTTTGTGTGTGTGTGTCTCTCTCTCTCTCTTTGTGTGTGTCTCTCTCTCTCTCTCTTTGTGTGTGTGTGTGTCTCTCTCTCTCTCTTCTCTCTCTCTCTCTCTCTCTCTCTCTCTCTCTCTCTCTCTCTCTCTCTCTCTCTCTCTCTCTCTCTCTCGTTTTTTTGTTTTTAACTTTCACTTGTGTAACGACAAAGGTCATTTTTCCCATTAAAGAAACGCATTTGAATACCCATAATTGTTCTCGCCGTATAGCTTTACATGCAAAGCATTGCTTTTTGCAACAGAGATGTCAGAAGTTAGCATCGTATTTTTTTCAAAATACCCTCGATCGTGTACGTGTACAAACGTTTTATTGTAGAATAGTTACTTCCTAAACCCTTTGATACAAATGAAGTATCACGAAACAACAATAGGCAAACGATTATTGCACGAAGTCGAAGGCAGCTAGGAGCTTACCTTACCTGGCCCAAGAAGACTTTAAGTGGAACGTCCGTCTTTTATCTAGTAGAATCTGATATGGGTTTTGACAAACTCGTCTGGAAGACCTAAGGTCGGTGTATAAACGTTAAAGGAGTTGTTTCCCTTTCACTCCCGCTTGTATAATCTGATACGAAGACAAACGATTGATCAAAAAACTTGTGCAAAGCTTTTATCATATATCTAGTGTGATTGCGACGTTTGATGCAACGGTATCTCTCAGTACACTACAGAGCCTGTGTTTATTTGAAGCTATGTGGAATAAAGGTGAGGCGCGGAGGCTCAGTTTTCCTTTGAAATTAACGCTTCGTTGTTTACGAGACTATGTAGTATTGCGACACTCATATTTGCTCGCATGTGTGCCCGTTGACACTCTGTGTGTGTGTGTGTGTGTGTGTGTGTGTGTGTGTGTGTGTGTGTGTGTGTGTGTGTGTGTGTGTGTGTGTGTCTGTCTGTCTGTCTGTCTGTCTGTCTGTCTGTCTGTGTCTGTATACGTGCGTGCCTCTCTCTCTCTCTCTATCTCTCTCTCTCTCTCTCTCTCTCTCTCTCTCTCTCTCCTCTCTCTCACACACACACGCACAGACACACACACACACACACACACACACACACACACACACACACACACACACACACACACACACACACACAGAGAAAACTTCTGCCTGGCTGCGTTTTGTGGGATTTGTTTTTTTACGAATTAATTTCGTAACTGACACCTTATCTGTGAAATCATAGGTATATGTTTTTATATAGTTAATGTACGTACTTCTGGTGAAATTCATGCAGAAACAAGTTATCAACTATCCAAAGAAAGCAGTAAAACTATGTGGCCAAGTTGAAGAATGCTCTAATTCCATTTAAAAGCCTGGTTGGTTGGTTTTTGGATTTTAATGTCCCTTCAGTAGATGCTAGCTGCTATTCGAGACCGATTTAAAAGCCTGGACTGATGTGTAGTGGTTTGCACAAACATTTACACGGGAGGGAAAGGGTCTGAGCGCTTCTGCTCTTTTGTTCAGTAAAGAATGCATGAACATGTTTTAAATGAATTCAAAGTTACTCGCCAGGTAGGAGTTTCGAGTGTTAAATTGTCTCCGTATCTAAACTAATTTTTTTTTTTCTTTTTAAGATCAAAAGCATTGTTCTTCATTGGCACTCTAAGTTCTAACGAAAAGAAGAAGAAAGCAACAGTGAAGACATTTTACGTCCATTTAAAGTATAACTTCATTGACTCCCAACATTTTGTAGCGAAACAGTTGAGCAAACGTGTCCTCTCTCTCTCTCTCCCTCTCTCTCCCTTTCTCTCCCCCTCTTTCTCTCTCCCTCTCTCTCTCTCTCTCTCTCTCTCTCTTGCAAGTAGCTGTCAACAATTGGCAAAGGTTTATGAATTACAAAAATATGTTCTTTATTGCATGTATTATGTGGAATTTATGTTGCGATTTTCCATCATCATCATCAACATCATCATCATCATTATCATCATCAAATCATCATCACGAGTCATCATCATCATCATCATCATCATCATCATCATCATCATCATCATCATCATTATCTTCATCATCTTCATCATCATCATTTACACCATAATAATCATTGTAAGCATTAGTGTAAACGTTGGTATTGTGTGAATTTTACCGTCGATCACTTTACATGTGTAACCTCAATTAACCTCAGTTGCATGTTTCGCTTTTGATTTGTATGTTGCTTACTTTGTCATTTTGTTGTTTGTGTTTATTTGCTTGTTTGCTTACTTGTCGATTGTTTGCTGGGTCGTTCGTTTAATTTGTTTATTTGTCATGTTGCTTTACTTGTTTATCATTTATTAGACATTTGTATTAGAAGTAAGGACCGGTTGTAAGAAAAGGCGTCGCCTTTAAACCTCTATCCTTGAAAAATAAAGTTCCATCATCATCATCATCTCTCTCTCTCTCTCTCTCTCTCTCTCTCTCTCTCTCTCTCTCTCTCTCTCTCTCTCTCTCTCTCTCTCTCTCTCTCTCTCTCTCTCTCTCTCTAAATAATATTCTTAAGGACCGGTTGTAAGAAAAGGCGTCGCCTTAAACCTCTATCCTTGAAAAATAAAGTTCCATCATCATCATCATCTCTCTCTCTGTGTGTGTGTGTGTCTCTCTCTCTCTCTCTCTCTCTCTCTCTCTCTCTCTCTCTCTCTCTCTCTCTCTCTCTCTCTCTCTCTTTTACCTGCTATCCCCCCCTCCCACCCCTGTTACTGACAAAAAATCCCAGTTCCCACTGGAAGCTTTAGCCTGTCTCGGTCTGTTTCTTTTTACATTTAGTCAAGTTTTGACTAAATGTTTTAACATAGAGGGGGAATAGACGAGGGTCGTGGTGTATGTGTGTGTGTGTGTGTGTGTGTCTGTGTCTGTGTCTATGTCTGTGTCTGTGTGTCTCTGTGTGTGTCTCTGTGTGTGTGCGTGCGTGTGTAGAGCGATTCAGAGTAAACTACTGGACCGATCTTTATGAAATTTTACATGAGAGTTCCTGGGTATGATATCCCCAGATGGTTTTTTTCATTTTTCGGATAAACGTCTTTGATGACGTAATATCCGGCTTTTTGTAAAAGTTGAGGCGGCACTGTCACACCCTCAGTTTTGAATAAAATTGATTGACATTTTGGCCAAGTAATATTCGACAAAGGCCGGACTTTGGTATTGCATTTCAGCTTGGTGGCTTAAAAATTAATTAATGACTTTGGTCATTAAAAATCCGAAAATTGTAATTAAAATTATTTTGTTATAAAACGATGCAAATTTACGTTCATCTTATTCTTCATCATTTTCTGATTCCAAAAACATATCAATATGTTATATTTGGATTAAAAACAAGCTCTGAAAATTAAAAATATAAAAATTATGATTAAAAATAAATTTCCAAAATCGATTTAAAAACAAGTTCATCTTATTCCTTGTCGGTTTCTGATTCCAAACACATATAGATATGATATGTTTGGATTAAAAACACACTCAGAAAGTTAAAGCGAAGAGAGGTACAGAAAAGCGTGCTATGCAGCACAGCGCAACCGCTACCGCGCTAAACAGGCTCGCCTTTTGTACGAGCGGCGGACTACGGTCGTTGTGAAAAAATGCAGTGCGTTCAGTTTCATTCTGTGAGTTCCACAGCTTGACTAAATGTAGTAATTTCGCCTTACGCGACTTGTTGTTTTGTAGTCTTGGTCCGTCGCGATATAACCTTGAACGGTTGAAAACGACGTTAAACACCAAATAAAGAAAGAAAGAAAGAAAAGAAAGAAATTAGTCTTGGTCAACGAGCGTGACTTTCGCCGCAGGGGGTCCTTATATCAATTATGTATCCCAAGATTCTTCTTGTTTTGACATCAACAACACTGTCACTGAGTACTGATCAATTTTGATTATTGTTGTCTGTTGCCAAACTGATTAGTATCTTCCCCTGAAGATGCGAATGACAAATCAGTTTCTAAGCCGCACTCGGTCGGTGGGATCTAATTTTAATGGCTTTCCCGGTGGTCTTTTTGTCGAACAATGACGTATCAATGAATGACCTTTTGAACGAACTCGATGATCTCTACAAGCACTCTGTACCCTAGATGTTGCTATGTAAACAGATCAAGATGTTTGCCTTCTTATTCTATTTTTGTTTGTAACTATGTAGCAATGAAATGAACGGATAACTTTTGTTTCCATTTGCATGAAAAATCTAACGCCATCTTTACGTTAACGGGCGTCTTTTCTGCCAGCACATAAAACTAATCGCGAGGAGAGTCTCAAAATGTTATATAAATATATTGCTATTTCATATGTTACGTGCATTTCCATTGGTCAATTGGGCAAAACTGAGCTCAGTGCAAAAGTGATATCGACGACATTTCCGTCGATATCAGTTTTGATATCGACGACCTCTTTATTGCTTCCCCACTTCAAAAACAAAAACACCTAAATTTAAAAACAAACAAACATATATGAAAATGTAATTATCCCAGAATTTAGTTGAACAAGTGACTAAAGACTTTTTGAAAGGAAAGACATTTTAAAATACTGAAAAGTACAAGAAAAGAGTGAACAAAAAGAAATAATAATCAGAGGGAGGGATATGGAACAGCCAAAACTGAGACAAATACTTTTGTAATTTCTTTACAGTAAATACAAAATGTCCAGAGAATTAGCAATATATCTAACATTGACTGACTGTGTGATGATATCTTCTGCTATTGGTCTGTTTCGACAGTGATATCAAAATCTCGACCTCCGGCTCCGGTCTCGATTTTGATATCACTGTCTCAACAGACCATAGCAGAAGATATCGTCACACAGTCCGTCAATATTGGGTAATATATATATGAGAGGTCGTATAGGGCCTGCTTTAAAAAAAATTAGGCCTGGACCACATGATTGGATGATTAGAAAGCGACCAAACAACAGAGTCTGATCTGTTAAGCAACGCTTAATAATCATGCGGCGAGGGTCACCATGTGGGGGGGGAGGGGTCTGTGCACGTGCACGTTGAGGCCAAAAGTGCCATGCACGGTGATCCACGGTGCACGTTACGAAAAAGCTCCATGCACGGTGCACGCCGGACCTCTGTGCACGGAGCACGCTACAAGAATTTCCCCATTCCCATGCACGTTACGTCCAAAAAGCCCATTCCCAGTGCACGTGGTAAAGCATCGCCCCCCTCTGCAACAAGTGCTTGACGTCAAAGCTAGCGCTTGTCGTCAATCCAGGTATGACGGAAGTTAGCAATCCCCTGCAGACTTCTTTGACTTTAGTTCCGCGGCAGCGCATCTGATAACAATCTCGCCAGACACCCCAAAACAGCAACTAATTAAGACATTCCTGGCCCAGACATCTGTCACTGTGGGAATCTTGCTTAGTAGGCATACTTGCACCAACAGTGAGAACCCGCACGGTTGGCCTAGTGGTAAGGCGTCCGCCCCGTGATCGGGAGGTCGTGGGTTCGAACCCCGGCCGGGTCACACCTAAGACTTTAATTTGGCAATATAGTGGCTGCTCCGCCTGGCGTCTGGCATTATGGGGTTAGTGCTAGGACTGGTTGGTCCGGTGTCAGAATAATGTGACTGGGTGAGACCTGAAGCCTGTGCTGCGACTTCTGTCTTGTGTGTGGCGCACGTTATATGTCAAAGCAGCACTGCCCTGATGTGGCCCTTCGTGGTCGGCTGGGCGTAAAGCAAACCAACAAACCAACAGTGAGAGTTACGAGCCCAAAAGACAGTACAGTTCTGCTTCTTAAGATGACAAGGTGTACAAAAAATCAACGAGGCAATATTGGTGATATTTTAGAGAAAGAGCGGTAGCGCGTCCCGAAAATATTCATTTTTATTATTGCCAACCTGCACACAACTTCTGTTATTGATTTTTCTCTGAATTTTTCTTTATGAATATATCCTAGTTTTCCGTAGGATCGACGAGTGAAAGGAAACGCGATCATTATCTCATCTTTGAAAAAAGAAAGAAAAAAAGAAAAGCCAAGCACGTTGTTTGCAATAACAAAAATGTCGAACTCAATTTTTGAGAATGAAAGAAGCTTTCATGGTCGTTTTGAGGACTTTAACATTCTTTAAACGCAAACATTACCCGGTCATCTTTTCAAAACATTCAATGGCTGGCACCTTCCGATTTCAGAGTGGTGTTTAATTATAGTTTAATTATAGGCTTCTGTAGAAAAGCATTTTGTCCCCGTCTTACGATTTCTTTTGAATACAGCACAACAAGCTGTTTTTGTTGAGAGGAAAAAAATCAGGGCATTTCTGAGCAAAGCTTCCATGTCGAGGGTCAATGGCTGCACGAAACAACGCTAGCAGAAAGACAAGCAGTCGTATATATAGCGTGTTAATGCATTCACATTTAAAGTGTCCAACCTTACCGTGACAAACCATCATCACAGACCCGTCTAGGCTTTTACTTGAGATAAGAGCGGAGGTCTGTCAAGGCTTTTTCTTTAGTTAAGAGCGTATATGTCCGTCTAGGCTTTTTCTTTAGTTAAGAGCTTATAGGTCCGTCTAGGCTTTTACATGAGATAAGAGCGGAGATCTGTCTAGGCTTTCACATGAGATAACAGCTTCGGTCCTTCTAGATGCTTTATAAGAGCTCAGGTCCGTCTAGGCTTTTACATGAGATAAGAGCTCAGGTCCGTCTAGGCTTTTACATGAGATAAGAGCTCAGGTCCGTCTAGGCTTTTACATGAGATAAGAGCTCAGGTCCGTCTAGGCATTTACATGAGATAAGAGCTCAGGTCCGTCTAGGCTTTTACATAAGATAAGAGCTCAGGTCCGTCTAGGCTTTTACATGAGATAAGAGCTTAGATCCGTCTAGGCTTTTACATGAGATGAGAGCTTAGGTCCGTCTAGGCTTTAACATGAAATAAGAGCTCAGGTCCGTTTAGGCTTTTACTTGAGATAAGAGCTCATGTCCGTTTAGGCTTTTACATGAGATAAGAGCTTAGATCCGTCTAGGCTTTTACATACGATACGAGCTCAGGTCCGTCTAGGTTTTTACATACGATAAGAGCTCAGGTCCGTCTAGGCTTGTACATGAGATAAGAGCTCATGTCCATCTAGGCTTTTACATGAGAAAAGAGCCTAGATCTGTTTGGGCTTTTACATGAGATAAGAGCTTATATCCATTTAGACTTTGTCATGAGATATGAGCTTAGGTTCGCCTAGGCTTTTACGGGAGATAAAAGTTTAGTTTTATTTACCTGAGATAAAACCTTCCTTCATGCGAAATCCACAGCCAAGCGGTTGCCTGTGCACAGTGGGAACTGTATTTGATTTCTCTTGTTTCGTCAGAGACACCTATGACAATTTGCTAAATCCATTCAGCAAAATACGTTCTGTATATAATCCAGTCCACAGGAAGGACGCTACGTTTACCTTACTGTTATACTCCAGATATATTTTAGTTATCATTCAAACTTTAAAAAAAAAAAAAAAAAAAAAAAAGGAGTTCAAAAATTGATCTACGCAAGAGAAAGAGCTCGCTTACAATACAGACCTTTCTTTGTCCCAGACAGAAAGAAACCTTACAGTTAAAAAAAACACCGTTATCGTCAAAGAAAGATATGATGAATATTAAAAGTCTGCTTCGTGTTACAACAGTATTAACTTTTACCAGACTGTACGCAAATCTGCTTTTGTTCTGATGAAATGAAAGACTTGTGTACTCAGACAGTTTCAGTATAATGTTACCATTTATTCGTGCAAAATAAGTTTTCTAAACGACGTGTGTGTCACGTAAATCAACCAACCTAGGTGTTTGTAGCTACTACCCACGTCATTCCATATGGAAACTCATTGACATTAAAAGCATTAATTGACGATCGCCAGAGAAGAGCACTGATAACAGATACTTTAATTATGGACATAAAGTAAACTATAACACACGAAGTATTGGGAAATCGCAAATAAATACAGGTTGTTTTTAACTATCATTTGGACGAATCTTCGTTTGCGAGCCGCCAACTTCCACCGGACGTCAAACTCATGCATCCGCACCGAATATGCATACCAGCGCTCATTGGTTAATAACAGGATATTCGAAGATTATTTTCCCGTGGTTGCACAATATTTACATATGTTTTAGACCAATGAGCGCTGGTATGCAAATTCGGTGCGGATGCATGAGTTTGACGTCCGGTGGAAGTTGGCGGCTCGCAAACGAAGATTCGTCCAAATGATGGTTAAAAACAACCTGCAAGGGACGGAAGCTGAAAATTAAAGGTACATACAGTTCAAACAATCATTCAACTGTATTTATTTGACCTTACACAGACTGTAGGAAGAGGCAAACCGTCTTGAACAATATTTTTCCCCAGGAAGCGACTCCAAGAACACAGAGGACTCGAAGGTGAGCGTCGTACCTTGTAGTATTTCTGTGATAGTAGTAGTCCAGTGGACGATACCTTCCGCCTGTGGTCAGTCTTCCAAACTGGTCTAGCTGGTACGTTATCGGAATAACACTTGTGTTTTCTGTTAGCCGCTGGGAATTGTATACTAACTCATCATTTGGTAATGTGGATGATAAGCTACATGCCACTAACACGGCATATGAGAAGAATCTATGCAAGTCGGCGAAAATTAGATGAAACACGGCGGCTTCTATTTTTAGATCAGTGGCACTGTGGCACAGGCACATGCAATCTGTCAGAAAAAACCCCACTTCTGCTTTAATTGAGAAGCAGGGAATTTATGGTCATTTGGTATTGTGGAGAATATAAGCTACATGTCATTAATTAATTCTGAGGATGAGAGCACAGTCTCGCTTAGGCAAAGGGCGGAAGAATACGCTCTGTGGAAAAGTTAGCGCACTCCAAGAGTGCGCTAACAGTTTTAGCGCATCGCCATTAGCCAATCAACTGGTTCACATCAGTCATGTGACACCAGTACTTACTGACAATTATTTAAGTTATTGAGACATCCCAGTGCACTAAGGGATTTATAGAGCAAATCGAGAAAATTCATTATTGAACGAAGCGCATAGCGCTGAGTTCAATAATTATTTTCGAGATTTGCTCTATAAATCCCTTTGTGCACTGGGATTGTTTCAATAACGATATTGTCAGTACCGCCAGAGAAAAAAGAAGAGTCAAAACGCACATTTTTGCAACGCCCATTTGGATAGGCGTAACTGTGTGGTCAGGTTTGTGTCACTGGATCTACTTTTGTGTGGGCTGTCTCAAGTGTGTCGTGCTTTCGTCACACGCAAACTCTTGTTTTAATTTCTGTTGGTAAATTCCAGTGTAGCGTTAAGCTAAAAAGTGATGATCTTTCATAGAGACCTCATTTAAACTCGGAGAAAGGACTGTGCTCTTCGCGATTCCTTCATCGAGCTTCGACAGATTGACTGTGCAGAGTGTTCGGCCACGGTACGCGGTTAGCAGACTCGGATTTTCAAAGTAAATGTGGTATGTTTCTCGTGTTGTATCTTCACTCATCGGGGAGACTGGTACTATTATATATGAACCGTAAGAATGCTGTGAACCCTACACGTATTATGTCCCCATCGTTTGTTTGTTCACATTTGCCCAACATGTTAATTTGCTGCGAGGTTTATGTCGTCTGCTAGGGCGGCTTGGGCAA
>NW_027128311.1:15000-33906 GCF_037325665.1 Littorina saxatilis
CGACAAGAAAAGGGCAGAAGACAGGCGTGCTACTTCACGGACTGACGAAACAAGAACAGAAAACATTGTGACACAGTGCTCCACAGAAACAAACAAAAGACAGGAACAAGAAAATAAGGCAAGTGATAACATTGTTGACAGTAGGCATACTTCGCCATGCGGTCTATTTTTAGCCACCCCTGAGTTCATGCCTCCGTCACAACATGACAGTACACATTCCTGTGTTGACACGCCACGCTCTGCACGTGAGACAGACCCACCGCCTGCCACTGACACTAGGCGCAGTGGAGAGGAACATGTAAACAATAGAGACGACACCATGTGTTTGGGCGCAAGTGGTTGGCAGACCAAAGACTGTTCGCATGATAGTGCGGTAAATCAGACAGACGACAACGACAACAGTGAGAGTCTGGAACACATGGAAAAGATAACGTCTGAAAGAGGTATTGACATCAGACACATCAAGCTGCTGGCTAGTGAACTGAGAGACCGCCGTAAACAAAGACTTCTCCGCGATAGAAGAAGAAATGAATCTTTTGATACTGTTGTATTTGAAGAACATATTGGCACCCAGAGTTTGTACTGCAAAAGTGATGATGTTGTGCTCATGTATGATTTCAACACAGATTGTAAACGCTGGTTCTTCGACCAGTCAGACAACATGACCAAGATTCAGAAACATGCCATGTCGTGTCTTCGGACATTGCCCCCGATCAGCAAAGATCGGTACGCTGAATTGTACAAAGAAGAACTGGAAGAAGATCTGAGAATAGTGTCTCGCGTAGTCCGCTTTTACTTAGGATGAACAGTTTCAAACACCGTGATGTTTTCATTCTTGGTTCTCTAATGCTGAAAAGGGCCGTCACACAATATCTGTCACCACAGGGAAGAAAACAACAGACTGAAGGACTGATCAAATCATGATGTTATGATGCATGGTATTGGTGTGCAGTGTGAGTCAAGGTATCCCTGACTCTGACAAATGCAGTGGACTCTCTATCGGACTTCCAGTAGCGAGAACTCTGCGCGATCGTGCATGCTTCGGTATATAGAAAGCTTTGTACTTCGACATCCCAACCCCACAACACCCTTTCGCTATAAACATGTGTTTTCGCGAATAAAACATTCTGATTCTGATTCTGATTCTCTCTCTCTCTCTCTCTCTCTCTCTCTCTCTCTCTCTCTCTCTCTCTCTCTCTCTCTCTCTCTCTCAAGGACAGATTGTAAGAAAAGGCGTAGCCTTCAATATTAATCCTTGAATAAATAAAGGTCAATTCAATTCTCTCTCTTTCTCTCTCTCTCTCTCTCTCTCTCTCTCTCTCTCTCTCTCTCTCTCTCTTTCTCTCTCTCTCTTTTATCTCTCTTGTTTTTGAACTGTTACTTGCGTAACGACAAAGGTCCTTTTTCCCATTAATTTATTTGATAGGAATTGTTCTTGCGCGGAGGTGGAGACACTTAATCTGCTTTCCGAAATCTGTCCCTTTTCTTTCAAATACTTTTCTTCAGTAGAATTTTGATTCGTTATTTATTTTTCCTTCCACAGGAAACAAGAATCGTCCATACATTTCTTCTGCCCATTTCTCAAGTTTCGACAAGATTTTTTTTTTTATGTAAATGAAGGGCGTAGTTGTAATACAGAATATTATTTTGCGCGTTTAAAACCCTAAAGTTTGCTCATTTTCTATTTTTCATCCCGTTCTCTTCGCTATTCATGTGCGCAGAAGCAGTATGTGGTATTTTCTTAAATGTAAAGAACAAATCGGTTTTTAATTTATTCTTTGATTTCCTTTTTGTTGTTGAATAACTGATGCGGTTTGAAATCGATGTCAGCGTGTTCGCGTGCATACTCGTGTTTGTATATTATTATCATTATTGTGATCATTTTTATGCGCCTAATCTAGATATAGCCCTAGGCGCTTACATATTAATTTCTGCCGTTTGAAATGGAATTTTTTACAGACAGACAGACAAACAGACATTTTTTATATATGTGTTAGTGTGTGTGCGCGCCTTCGTGAGCGAGGCTGGTACTACATATTGTTCATACGAAATGACAAACACAGGTTACAAGCGATAACGCGCAAAAGTACTGGTTTATTATTTTACATCTGACACTAGGGATCAGTAATGTATATATATCGTTACAGTACCACGTATTGCGGTAAAAAAACTTATGAACAGAAAGAAAAAGAGAAAAGAAAACAAATTATTAGACATGGCAAAAGTATCAAATGCATTAACAAGACACGAGAAGTAAAAACAAGAAAAATAAACAATCACAAGACAGGAGAAGACAAACAGACAAGAAAGTTACAATTACCAAACACTCGTTGGTTAGTCCTTCAACAACAATAAAGAGTTACGTTCTGTACGTTCAACAACAATAAAGAATTACGTTCCGTACGTTCAACAATACCATAAGCACTAAGAATACTCAAGAAACTTAGCATACATACGTTTAAAACCAAAATGGCTAGTTTCAGAAAAATACAAAACGTTGACTCATCAGGCCAGGAATACAAAGCAAACTGTCATACCAAAAAAGTCTAACGACAACGTTCCTGCGTTAATCAAAGTCACAAACAAGATATTTACTCATCCACTTTCCCTCAATAACGTTACAAGAAATAAGCCCGTTTACAAACGATCACCACAGACCGCAAGCTTCTTTTACCTAAATTCTTTTAACGTAAGGCTGAAAAAGTCGGAGAAAACGTTTCACTTCGAACTTCGTTAACCACAGAAAACACAAGTTATCATTATAAACATTAGCGACTTTCTAGCGTCTACAAAACATTGCTGTACGTTCACAACACTAGAACAGTTGAACACACAATAAAGAAACACTACAACAAGTCAGACTTTCAACTCACGTTATACATAAACAACTCACAAAGTCATTACAAAATGGCGACCAAAACACAACACAAACAAGTAACAACAAAATTACCTTATGCGCTGTGTGGGTTGACCAGCAGTACCAAAAACGTGTTGCCTCACAAACGAAGGGCACAAAACGATTCACACTTGAGAAACAACTGTCTCCAAGAACATTACGTTGACGTTAAAACATAAGAAACACTCCGTTGGTTCACTTGATAACCTTCATACGTTTACATCAAAACCAAACGCTTCCTAAAACCCTCAGATCGACTGACGAGACAGGAGTCAAGCAGCGGTATTTATGGAAACAAAAACCTAACATGGAATAGTTATTCAAAAGTCAAAGGTCACCGGATTGACCAACCAACAACATTCCTAAGACAGAATCGGGTGAAACTACTATTTTACAACCAATCAGTAACCGATCACGCACTCCGTGCATGCTCAAAACTTAAAACGGTATATTTAACAGAAAGAACATCAAGGAACTAGCTGACATCACAAAGCTAAAAACACGTGAGTCACACGTATTCTAAAACTTGCAACGCAGATTCGCAGGGCTCACCTCAAAATCAAAACACGGAAAATAGCACGTGAATCTCACGGTGTTCTAAGACTAAACGACGCAGTTTGTGACGCTCCGACCAAAACCAGGTCACAACAACTGAACAAGGAGCACGTGAATTTCACGTAAAAATATTAACGCTCCACAAAACGGGTCACAACAAGGTGCCACGATAAAAACACGGTTTACTTCTTTTTACATCGTGCAATGACTTGAGCAAACGTAATTACAACAAAAAGTAGGTGAATGCATGCCACATCGGCATGCACAGTGTGCGTGCTAATCCCGTTGTCAGTCTGTGCATGTGTGAGTATAGGCTACACACATGTGCACGTCCGTGTCTTACTTGTTTGTGTCTGTAGTGTTGACTCATGTTTAAAAGAGACGGAGCCTTAAAACGGATATAAATGTGCTTACACCATGAAGAGAAAGTCTAACAAAAGTCAGGCCTTATTTGTGAGAGGGAGCCTGAAATAAAATAGAGGGTCTTAAAAAAGAGGTGTCAGTCACTGTATTATGCACTCCCGATTTCTTTTTCCGTGAACCAGTCGTCGTAAAGTAGCCCTCTTTACTAACATGTTTTGCCTTGAGCTCAGTCGCCCCACGCAAAGGCCAGTCATCCTAGTCTGCAGACACAACACATTGCGGAAACAAACGCAAAAGCTAACACGAAAAAAAGGGGAGGGAGAAAGTGGTTGATCATACTTAAATTAGCACAGATTCTTCCTGCCAGCCACGAAAAGGTCAACTCAAAGGTCAAAAAGGCTACTCTAGACAAGATGGCCACCAGCAAGGGCCTCCGATCCAGCTCAGACCATCTGGTCAAGCTCGCCCGCGGGTCCCACGACCAAAGGAGGGGAGTTGCCCATTGCTGGATTTCGCGCACTTGTTGACCACTAGTGGACAGTGAAGAGGGGGCGGCAGGCCCTGTAGGACCACTTGGTTGTGGTATTTTTTTGTGAAAAAAAGGATCATTTCTGCGACGAAGATTTAGCCTAGTCATTTGCACCATTCGCTTGATATGGGTTAAATCTGGAGGAATCTTTGTAACTTGGTAGAATCTAAGAATCGGTAGAGAATGAGAAGTGGTGTGTGTGTATGTATGTGTGTGTGTGTGTGTGGGGTGTGTGTGTGTGTGTGTGTGTGTGTGTGTGTGTGTGTGTGTGTGTGATGTGTGTGTGCGTGTGCGTGTGTGTGTCTGTGTGTTGGATGTCGTTTTCAGTCGGCACAACGCCTAAACTTCTTTGACATTACGAAAGCTTTGTCGTCATTTTGACAGAACTTTTACTCATGATTGGGGAGAGGTTATGCCACGGTGTGCCTGAAAATTTCCGAAAATATCCTGAAAACATTTCGGAGCTGCAAATGTAGCGATAAAAATAAATGCTAGCAACATTCCTTGAGGCAGTAATCGACATCAGAAGTGATCGACATAGCACGGACCTCGTACAGGAAGAACACTTGACAGTTCAGGGAAGCTGGCTCGCAAAGAGGGTGCAGTTATCTTTTGCCATAGGGGATTCTGTGGCATCAAAAGACGCCTACTTGGTCTTTTTACTGCTATTTGTAAACTTGAGAGTTGATGGTCGTGGGGTTTCGTGTGTTGTATCTCTGACTGTCTGTCTTTTTCTCCAGATCTGGTTCACGGAAAAAGAAGTCGGGAGTGCATAATCACTGACACTTCTGTTTTAAGAAGCTCTATTTTAAGGCTGCCTCATAATTAAGACTGGACTTTTTCAGACTTTCTCTTCATAGTGTAAGCAAATTTATTTAAAGTTTGCTCATTTCTATGTTTTGGTTTTGTAGAACAATGGCTATTTCGTTCCTTGTAAAATGTTACATTTTGGTCGAAAACGCAATTAACGTATAGGAACTGCTGTGAACTGAAGTGCACCTCACATTTACTTAAACACGGCGAACTACCGGAAGTTAACAGGTAATACATTGCAAGCTTTTGAAGAAATTAGTTTTGACTGAAACGATTTGGAATCAGTTATAATTATCGTGTAGAAGTGTGTGAAAATGACTGGTGAGTGTTCTGCCTCGGGAGATCAGACAGATTGCCCCGTCCACCCGTTCGACATCAACACCCAGGTTTTTTTCTGTCTTTTTTTTTTTCTTTTCCTTTTTTAAAATTTTTTTTTACAGTGCAACGAGTCGATTTCAATGATGCATCTATGTCATCGCCATTTCGTTGTCATCTGATGCGGAAACGTTTGTGGGTGATTGTCGTCTCTTTGTAAATGTATGACTAAAGTGGCAAATTAAATGTCTCTAATGACCTCTGTTCCAGTGTGTGTGTGTGTGTGTGTGTGTGTGTGTGTGTGTGTGTGTGTGTGTGTGTGTGTGTGTGTGTGTGTGTGTGTGTGTGCGAGCATGCGTGCGTGCGAGCGTGCGTGCGTGTGTGCGTGTATGTGTGTGTGTGCATGCGTGCTTGCTTATTTGCTTGCTTGCTTGCGTGCGTTTGTGCGTATATACAAATGTGCCTCCGTCTCCTTTCTGGCGCACTTGGTTTTTCCGTCAATGACATATTAAACGTCTTTGAGGTGAGTATATCAGTGCCCTTTAACAACGCAATGTTGTGTAATGGGTTTGGCGAAGTCATCGAGTACAACGGTTAGTTTTCATCAAAGAAGTAGGACAGTACAATGGAATCCCTATTTCAAAACAGCGAAACAATCAGGTTTTAAAATGGAGGCAAATTCACAGATGATTCTGTTACAGCAAATCTTAACATGAAGTCGCGTAAGGCAAAATTACTACATTTAGTCAAGCTATGGAACTCACAGAATGAAACTGAACGCACTGCATTTTTTCACAATGACCGTAGTCCGCCGCTAGTGCAAAAGGCAGTGAAAGTGACGAGCCTGTTCAGCGCGGTAGCGGTTGCGCTGTGCTGCATAGCACGCTTTACTGTACCTCTCTTCGTTTTAACTTTCTGAGCGTGTTTTTAATCCAAACATATCATATCTATATGTTTTTGGAATCAGGAACCAACAAGGAATAAGATGAAATGTTTTTAAAACGATTTCGGAAATTTAATTTTAATCATAATTTTTATATTTTTAATTTTCAGAGCTTGTTTTTAGTACGAATATAACATATTTATATGTTTTTGGAATCAGAACATGATGAACAATAAAATAAATGTACTTTTGGATCGTTTTTATAAAAAGATAATTTTAATTACAATTTTCAGATTTTTAATGACCAAAGTCATTAATTAATTTTTAAGCCTCCATGCTGAAATGCCATACCAAAGTCCGGCCTTTGTCGAAAATTGCTTGGCCAAAATTTCAATAGATTTGATTGAAAAACAAAGGTGTGACAGTGCCGCCTCAACTTTTACAAAAAGCCGGATATGACGTCATAAAAGACATTTATCGAAAAAATGAAAACAACATCTGGGGATATCATACCCAGGAACTCTCATGTAAAATTTCATAAAGATCGGTCCAGTAGTTTACTCTGAATCGCTCTACACACACACACACGCACATACAGACACACACACACACAGACACACAGACACACACAGACAGACACACACACACACACACACACACACACACACACACACACACACACACACACACACACACACACACACAAACATACACCACGACCCTCGTCTCGATTCCCCCTCTATGTTAAAACATTTAGTCCAAAAAAAAGCAAGTCCTTAGGAGGGGGGAGGGGGGGGGGGGTTAGTGTCTTCAATTTGGGATCTGATCAAGAGAGTTCCACTATTACATAAAGCGGGCTCCGTTGTACCAAAAGAGGGATTCATTGTAAGAAAAGTGGGCTCCGGCCGTTGTACCAAATGAGGGTTCCAGTGTAAGAAAAGTGGATTCCGTTGTACCAAATGAGGGTTCCACTGTAAGAAAAGTGGATTCCGTTGTACCAAAAGAGGGTTCCAGTGTAAGAAAAGAGGGTTCCAGTGTAAGAAAAGTGGGTTCCAGTGTAAGAAAAGTGGATTCCGTTGTACCAAATGAGGGTTCCACTGTAAGAAAAGTGGATTCCGTTGTACCAAATGAGGGTTCCGGTGTAAGAAAAGTGGATTCCGTTGTACCAAAAGAGGGTTCCACTGTAAGAAAAGTGGATTGGGTTGTACCAAAAGAGGGATCCAGTGTAAGAAAAGTGGATTCCGTTGTACCAAAAGAGGGATCCAGTGTAAGAAAAGTGGATTCCGTTGTACCAAAAGAGGGTTCTAGTGTAATAGCAAAATCTAGATGTGGTAGTTTTCAGCACGTGTACGGGAACGTGTACGGGTAACGTCATTAAATCTAGTTTTTACGCAACGCGTTTGCCAAGATCTGCAGTCTTGGTGGGAGCAAAACAACGTATGATTTTGAACATTGAAGAAAAAAAGTGAGTCACGGGTGACGCAATATCTACACGTTCGATCATTTGTTTGTTTGTTTGTTTGTTTGCGTAACGCCCAGACCACCACGAAGGGTGGTATCAGGGCGGTGCTGCTTTGACATTTAACGTGCGCCACACATAAGACAGAAGTCGCAGCACAGGCTTCATGTCTCAACCAGTCACATTATTCTGACACCGGACCAACCAGTCCTAGCACTAACCTCATAATGCCAGACGCCAGGCTGAGCAGCCACTAGATTGCCAATTTTAAAGTCTTAGGTATGACCCGGGGTTCGAACCCACGACCTCCCGATCACTGGGCGGACGCCTTACCACTAGGCCACCTCGTTGCGGTGCTAAAAGAGGATATTACACTGTAATGAAAGTAATGTTCCACAGTACAAACAGTGGGTTTCTACTGTACCAACAGGGGAGGGGCCGGGTTAGAGTAGCCTACCAAAAGGGGTTTCCGCTGTACCCAAAGGTGGTTCCACTGTCCAAAAGAGGGGGTGGGTGGGAGTTTTTTTATACTGTACCTAAATGGGTATTACTGTTCCAAAACAGGGATTCCGCGAAAGAGGGGTTCTATTGTACCGAAGGAGAGGTTCCACTGTCCCTACATAAACAACAACTGTAGGTGGCCCTAGGAGTGCATGACGTGCGCAAGAATTGTCTGGCGAAAAAAAGGAACTTTCTTTCTCTCCTTTTTTTATTTTTTTTATTTTTATGTTTAGCTGTAATGATATTCGATACTAGCCCGCGCGTGTGCACTTGAAATGATCGAAAATATTGCTTATAATCTCCGTTCAGACTAGTCTGTGATTGTGATACTGTTTTTTTTCACCTAGACGACTTAAATTTATTTGTCTTGAGTTTGTGTGTAAAAGGGGGGATGTTGGCGTGTGGGAGGGTAGGGCTGTGTGTGTGTGTGTGTGTGTGTGTGTGTGTTTGTGTGTTTGTGTGTGTGTGTGTGCGTGTGTGTGTGTGTGTGTGTGTGTGTGTGTGTGTGTGTGTGTGTGTGTGTGTGTGTGTGTGTGTACCGCTGTACTACATCTTTGGTTTGACTCTTTAATTTTACGATGATTAGTCTAGACGTTGAACATGTTAGAGCCGTATTTAGCTGCGCATCTGTTACAGTTTGAGTAGTGTTGTCTGCACCTTTTGTGATTGCCTATGTTTTGTTGTATCGGACAACACATTCTACTTCAAGCAAAACCAACTAACCGATGAAGTTTTCTAAATTCAAGTCTTGTATTTTTAAAGCTGTTCGTCTAGACATCTAAAAAGAGCGTAGTAAAATACTTCGTATCTGGAATAAAAATAGTCTTCATGCATGTGACCGCAAGGCGTTGTCTGTCTATCAGAAAAGGTTTGTATTTCTGTCATACATTTCTTGGTCCGATGTATTTCCGAAAACCGTCACCTACACATGCAGAGAGGCAGAAGACAGACACACAGACAGATACAGGCATGTAGGCAGATAAGCAGACAAAAGACAGACAGGCAAACACACAAAAGGGGGGACGGACTGACGAACAGAAATGCAGACAGAAAAGAAAGTAAATAGGCAAACAAGCATAGAGGCGTACACATTAAAGGGTAGGAACTTTTAAGTAATTGAAGCCTATTTGGTCTCCTGTGTCAATGAAATGCCAACGGAAACACATAACCTAGAAAGTGCTGTCATGGAAAAGTACAGACTTTTCAACAGTACATTCCTCAAACCAACAACTCTGTAAAAAAAAATAAAAAAAATAAAAACATACACAGAAATGTTGAAATGAAATAGCTATCTTCAAATCAACAACTCTCTTTAAAATAAAAGAATTAATGAAATCATGAAAAAATGAACAGTACCACTGCACGTGCGCTTGTGGGGGAGAATTTCAACAAAGTCACAAACTTTCTGCAAGTCGGACAGCTCTTTAAAGCACACTCAACTATTGCTAAATCCCCTTTTTGGGACCTTGACACTTCTGATAACAAAATCAAATATTTGTACGGAGAAAAAAAATTACAAAGCGTATGATTTAACATCTCAACGAGCTAAGGACGTCTTTAAACGGAGTGTTCTTAAAAGGGAGTCCCCGTGTCCATGCAATTCAAAGTTCTATCTCTGGTACTCTAACAAGGGGACAACTGTCAAACAAACTTTTAAAAGATCCCATAAAGGTTAAGGACTGAGATTTTTTCCATTCTCCGGGATCAAATTACGCACGTGCAAACCTGCGAGTACCCGAACCCCCTTCGTGTGTATAAGGACATTTCAGAATTCGATTAGTGATGGAATAATGAAAAAATAATGAAAACGCCTGAAAGTGAAGTACGGCTACAAAAAGGGCTGTTGAAATACGTCCACACTCGCTCATTAAAAAAAGAAGAAAACAACAACAAAAGACACACACACACACACGAAAGAAAGAAAGAAAGAAAACACGAGTGCACGTGGGAGTATCAGCCATCGAACGCAGAAAGATAACAGATCTCTTGAAGTCTAGACTGCCAGCACTTTACTTCAAAATAAATTCATATTGTCCAATTTTCAATTCTTCGATTCGGTTAACAAGGTAGCACACTCTGATCCCTGTCAATTATACTGTACTTATCTACTATACGTATCTTTCTTCTTTTCTTCCACTTTTTAGTTACCCCCTTTTCACATTCAGTCAAGTTTTTACTGAATGCATTACTGCAGACTAGGATTTAGAGGCAGCCGATGGTGTATGTATGTCTGTGTGTGCGTGCATCTGTACACAGACTCTAATCAAACTACTGACATAATGATTATGAAACTTTGCATGTGACGTCTTCCAGATAATATCCCACGACGATTTTCTTCGTGTTTTTACATTTAGTCAAGTTTTGACTAAATGTTTTAACGTAGAGGGGGGAATCGAGACGAGGGTGTGGTGTATGTTTGTGTGTGTATGCGTGTGTGTGTGTAGAGCGATTGAGAGTAAACTACTGGACCGATCTTTATGAAATTTGACATGAGAGTTCCTGGGTATGACGTTTTTTTCATTTTTTCGATAAATGTCTTTGATGACGTCATATCCGGCTTTTTGTAAAAGTTGAGGCGGCACTGTCACACCCTCATTTTTCAATCAAATTGATTGAAATTTTGGCCAAGCAATCTTCGACGAAGGCCGGGGTTTGGTATTGCATTTCAGCTTGGTGGCTTAAAAATTAATTAATGACTTTGGTCATTAAAAATCTGAAAATTGTAATTAAAATTATTTTTTTTATAAAACGATCCAAATTTACGTTCATCTTATTCTTCATCATTTTCTGATTCCAAAAACATATAAATATGTTATATTCGGATTAAAAACAAGCTCTGAAAATTAAACATATAAAAATTATTATCAAAATCAAATTTCCGAAATCGATTTAAAAACACTTTCATCTTATTCCTTGTCGGTTCCTGATTCCAAAAACATATAGATATGATATGTTTGGATTAAAAACACGCTCAGAAAGTTAAAACGAAGAGAGGTACAGAAAAGCGTGCTATCCTTCTCAGCGCAACTACTACCCCGCTCTTCTTGTCAATTTCACTGCCTTTGTCACGAGCGGTGGACTGACGATGCTACGAGTATACAGTCTTGCTGAAAAATTGCATTGCGTTCAGTTTCATTCTGTGAGTTCGATCGACAGCTTGACTAAATGTTGTATTTTCGCCTTACGCGACTTGTTTGTTTTTGTTGTTTTCTTTTTGCTCGACTGTTGTCTGGGCCAAAAATAACTGCGGTAAACTAATATGGGGACCTGTACTCTGGCTCTGTAACGCCATACAATTATTTCATGACGTCATGTTTGCCTGTTTGCAAATGTTGAGGCCGCACTCTAACGACCAGATTTTGTTTAATGGATTTGTTTGAAATGTTTGTCACACAATCGTTTACTTGGTCCGGACTGTGCGATTGTATTTCAGCTTGGGTTATTACACATTCGTTTATGAAAGTTTCATCACACAAAATTCGCCTTTTTTTTTTTTAACTCGAAGTTCGATCACAAAAGTGATACCATACTATTTCTTGTACTTCCTGAATCCTAAAATATTTAGTTTGGTTGTGTTTGATTAAAAATGTGATTAGAATGAAGAAACCGGATAAAAGAATGTTTGACTTAAAAATTAAAAAAAACATACAATACTTGTGTCTCGTATCTCAGTTTTTGGATAGTTCTTTTAGATGACGTCATGGTTGTGTTTACTAAACTAAAAGTTGAGGCTGTACTCTCGAGACCACAACGTTCAAGTTATTACCTTGATCTCATGTTTTGCTAAGTGACCTTTTGTACGTTCTAAACTATGGGATTGCACATAACCTTGGAACTTTAAACATGTGTCTATAAAATGTCCATGTAAGCTTATGCAAGAATATGAAGTAAATGAGTCTTCTTTTACAAATAAAGGATGTTCAAATTCTTGCATAGGCTTACATGGCTCTCCCTCTCTCTCTCTCTCTCTCTCTCTCTCTCTCTCTCTCTCGGGGGTGAGCTGTTTTCAGATTTCTGGTAAGACGTGCTTCTTGATCGTCCGGTGAAATGAGCTTGTTTAACTATTTCTAAACCACTAATTGCTGCAATTTTTGCAATACAAGATGCCTACGTGTCCTGCATTGCACCGTGCAAAAATTGGACAATTTCAACCAACATTGACTAAACTATTGATGAAAAAAGTTCGTCGTCGAAAACAGGGAAAATATTCTCCATTTTGCAAGTGGGACTACTACACGGACTTATCATACAGGCTCGTGCTGACCACGTTCTGTATTCTCGTGTTTTTGACCATCGCTCAGTGCACTGTGCTGTGTTTCAAACACTCGGACTCTATCACGACCACTGTCCACTTCTACGCTGGAGGGTGCGTCAGTCAGAGCTTGTTTTGTGACAGTTTTTCTTCCATCGGCGCGGTGTTAACAAGTGACAGGTATTCTGCGATGGACATGCTACAGTGGAAACACCCGTCTGCTAGACAAGCTGGCAATGCGTGTCACTCACGGTATGTAAACATTTCGACTGCCATGTTTCTAATGTTGTGCGGCGACATCGAACTCAACCCAGGGCCACTGCCAGAAATGGAGGAGCTTATCAACGGGCTGGAAAATAGACTGGAAATGAATCTGGGCAACAAAATTGATTCCTTCAGTGCAAAGGTAGATCGGATGTCATGCCAATTAAATAACATATCACAGAAACTGAAAGAGGGTGAACAAGCCATGGATGATATGAAAAAACGCACTGCTGCACTGGAAAACAAGATGTATCAACTTGACGAAGAAATAGAGAAACAACGTATCCATTCTAGGCGTAACCATGTTATTTTTTACGGTGTCACTGAGACGTCGGGTGAAACAGGACAGGATTGTGCCAGAGCAGTGCTATACACCATTAACCTACACGATGACACGGGCAAGGAGTGGCAGCTAGACGACCTTGACCGAGCTTACCGCCTCGGACAGCAGAGCGAACAGCGCTCTCGCCCTATCCTGGTGAAGCTGCACAACGCTAACGACAAGCGTGCACTGATCGCCAACCGCAGCACTAGACAGAGCCTGAGGTCAGCTGACGTCTCCATGAACGACGATCTGACACCGAGACAGCGAACCACGCTCAAGGAGCTCCGAGACCAGGGCTTCACGGCCTACTACAGGGGAACGAGGCTGCACAAGAGACCCAGGGAGCACCGAGGTGAGCAGCAGGAACGACAAGCCAGAGACAGCAGTCCCAACACGGAGGCTACCACCTCGTCCCATGACTTCCCATCGCTGCCCTGTCGGCCGCCCCAGTCCCCTGCTGCCCCCATCACCACATCCAGCGTAGACGCCCTTACCTCCCCCCAGCGAGGCGTAGACAACAGGGTCAACCGACAGACCCCGATATACGCGGGCAGGGGGCGGGGTAGAGGCTCACCGACCTCCGACATCTCCAGTGACGACAGTAGCGGGTGCGGTGGGGGTCGGGGCGGCGGACGGAGGGCTCAGCTGGACGGCGGAGCAAGCAGTCAACCCGGCGGTGCTGGGTACACGGCCACAGCCGATCACCCGGGCGTGAAGACACGAAGCAGGCTCCAGACGGGTTCCACCGCTGGCACTGCCCGGGGGGCAGGCCATGGCGTCACAGGCCAACGCCAAGGACGTATCGACACGATGCTTGGTGGCAGTAAAATCAGTGACTGACGGCACGGGCACGTCACATCGGCAGTAGAAGGTGGTAAGGGCACGTTAGAATTTCTCACTTGGAACGTCGATGGCTTGGCTTCTAAGCTACCTGATCCTGATTTTCTGGGCTATATCCTGAAGTTCGATATTGTCTGTCTTGTAGAGACATTTTTGGATAAAGCATTCGACCTATCACGGCACTTTAGTGATTTTCAAATCTTCCAGAAATCGGCTAGGAAGCTAACGAGTCATGGTAGGAGGTCAGGGGGCGTCGTTGTTCTCGTAAAGAAAGATATAAGTAAGTTAGTCTATCATGTTGAGACTGAATATGATCATATCTTATGCTTAAAACTTTCCAAAACATTGCTTAATACAGAGGGAGACATTATTTTCATGGCAGCCTATGTCCCTCCAACCACGTCGCCATATTATAACACGAAACAGACTAAATGCCATATCGATGAGTTAGAGTGTTGTCTCCTTGACATGTTTGAAAAACATGGAGATTTGCAGGTCATTCTTTGTGGAGACTTAAACGCAAGAACAGGCCAGTATCAATCTAATGTGTGCCCTGTCGATGAAATGGATAGCGCCGATAAGCGATGTGATCCCTACGTTTGCACCAGGTCATCAGAGGACAAGGTGGCTAACCAATTTGGTTGGGAGCTACTTTCCCTTTGTACATCTTTTAGTATGCATATTTTAAACGGTAACTGCACTCCTGATTTATCAGAACACTTTACATATGTTTCTGTACATGGAAATAGCGTCATTGATTACTTTGTTGTCTCTGATGAATTATCGTCACGTTCTAAACGTCTAGCCGTAGATGAGAGAGTTGAGTCATCGCATATGCCCCTCTGGTTTACGTTTAGCGTCGATTGTGCCCATGTCCGTCCTCCCACCAGTGAAGCAACACAGCCACCTACAAAAAGACTCATATGGGACAGAGAAAAAGAGCAAGAGGTCAAAACTTTGATCCAGTCTGAAAGCTTTGTAAACAAACTGGCCGCTGCTACAGCTATGATCAAAGAGGACGCAGAGGGGTCAGTGGAGTTGTTTACGTGTGCTTTGAAAGACGCTGCTAAACCAATGGAAAGGGTGTTTAAAAATGACTCACCTTTAATCTCCGAAAACAACAAGTGGTTCGATTCTGAATGCCGAAAATTAAAAAGACAAACACGCAAGGCATTTCGGATGTACAAAAAGGAAAAGACAGGACAAGAGAAAGACAGGTTAAAGATGTTATACCTAACGGAGAGAAAGTCATACTCCAAAGTGCTCAAACAGAAAAAAGACAGTCATAAACAAAATAGAGTGAATAGCCTGCTGTTGAATATTTCTGACTCTCATGCATTTTGGAAGGAGATAAAGAAATTCAGGAGGAAACGTAAACCCGCAGGAACTATTGACAATCAGGCATGGTATGATCATTTTAAGAAAGTACTTAACGAGGATGATGATAGAAGGCATGTTCAAGAACATGACCATACTGACACTGAAGAAGAAAACGAACTTGACTGCGACATTCTCAACAGTGATATTACCGAAGAAGAAGTGAGGACTGCTTTAAGTGGCTTAAAAAAAGGGAAAGCAGCGGGACCAGATGGCGTTTTAAATGATCTCTTAAAAACCACAGGTGACACAATCGTCCCCTATCTTTTGACGTTGTTTAACGACCTTTTTAGGACTGGTGACTACCCTTCAGATTGGGCAAAGGCTATCATTCAACCAATATTTAAGAAAGGTGATGATGAGAACCCTGACAATTATAGAGGCGTCTCTTTGTTAAGTTGTGTGAGCAAGTTGTATACCAGTATTATGAATGCCCGTTTGACAGCGTGGGCTGAGGAAAACAACATTCTCTCTGAGTCACAGGCGGGTTTTAGAAAAAATTACTCCACAATTGACCACATGTTCACTCTTTATGCAGCAGTTACCAAGCAGCTTCAACTAAAAAAGAAGTTATATGTTGCTTTTGTGGACTTTCAAAAGGCGTTTGACACCGTTAACAGGGATGTTTTGTGGAATGTTTTATTAAAGATTGGTGTAAAAGGAAGAATGTTTAACATGCTTAGGTCAATGTACTCATCTGTTCTCTCTTGCGTCCGATGTAACTCTGGCAATACTGATTATTTTGAATGCCTACAAGGCCTGAAGCAGGGCTGTCTAGCGAGCCCAACGCTTTTTTCGTTTCTTATAAACGAACTTGCCTCGGAAATAATATGTAAGGGCAGACACGGAATTCAAATGCTTCCCGGCGAGATCGAACTGTTTCTTTTGATGTTCGCTGACGACATTGCACTGCTATCATCGTCCATAGTGGGTTTGCAAAACCAACTGAACATCTTACATAACGTTTCAAAGCGTCTTGGGTTAAGGCTAAACATGAATAAAACCAATGTCGTTGTTTTTCGAAACGGTGGTCATTTAGCCAAAAGTGAGAAATGGTTCTACGGAAACGCGCAAGTATCAAGTGCTAGCTCTTACAAGTATCTCGGTCTGACATTCACAACCCAAGCCCGTTTGAATCTCTCTTTCAATGACGCAATCACCAGAGCCAAACAAGGTGTCATTGAAATTTTTAAAGTCTTATGGAATATAGGATGCCACGACATGGACATATTTTTCAAATTATTTGATGCGCAAATTGCTCCCATCTTGCTCTATGGCTCAGAACTATGGGGATGTTTTGACTGTTCACAGATTGAAAAGGTTCACATGTATGCCTGTAAAAGATTACTCGGGATCTCGTCAAACAGTCCAAACCAGATGGTGTATGGGGAACTTGGAAGATGCACTTTGTCAATCCTAGCAAATATCCGAAGCGTAAAGTACTGGTTGAGACTTAACTGTATGCCGGATTCGAGATATGCAAAGATGTCATACATCATGTTAAAAAACGCAGTTGAAAGGGGAAAACAGAATTGGGTCTCACAAGTTAAATGCCTCCTTTGCATGAATGGATTTGGAGATGTGTGGTTGAACGGGTCTGTAGGTAGGGAATGTGCGTTTATTAGAACATTTCAGCAACGTCTGCAAGACTGCTTTGAGCAAAACTGGCACTGTAAACTTGATACAAGTGTAAGATTTGATGTATACAGGATGTTTAAAGGAGAACTTGAAAAAGAAAAGTATCTGGGTGTCATTGAAAACCAGTACATACGCAAAATGTACACAAAGTTCAGACTGGGCATTACACCATTGAAGGTAAATAAACTGCGCTATAATCCCGAGTGCGCTGAATCCAGAAATTGTACATTTTGTAAATCAACTGAAGAAAATGAAAACCACTTCCTGTTTAAATGCCCAGCTTACAATGCAATCCGTCAAAAGTACATTGGTGCTTGTTTTGACCTTGACCAGTTCTCCAACTCATCGTTGTGTATTTTACAGACTGACAACAAATTACGACTGATTGCATTGTCAAATTATGTGTTCTACGCGTTTAGACAAAGAGAAAATCAATTGTGAAATAGACCGGTATGATCGTACAACCCAAAATCCTTGTCTTCATCTTACTGTATTTTTTGTGTGTTTTTACTTCTTGTTCTATGTGTTGATTTTAAGTTGCCTTGCTTCCGGACGGTCAAGTCCACTTTGTTCACATGTTAACTATTTCTCCCCCTTGTACATACACATTGTGTTTGATGCAATAAAAATTCGCCTTCGCCTTCGCCTTCTCTCTCTCTCTCTCTCTCTCTCTCTCTCTCTCTCTCTCTCTCTCTCTCTCTCTCTCTCTCTCTCTCTCTCTCTCTCTCTCTCTCTCTCTCTCTCTCTCTTTTGTGCTGGTAGAGGTACAGATTAAAAAACCCAAAAAATACAGACAAAACTAATGCACACATTTGCGCGCGCGGACTCGTACCAATGTGCGCACGCTCTTACACTTGCACGCGCGCACACACACACACACACACACACACACACACACACACACACACACACACACACACACACACACACACACACACACACACACACACACACACATACACATATACACACACACACACACACACACATCCCCCAACAAAAGTACACACACACACATCCCCCCCCCACACACACACACACGTTTTAATTTTTGACTTGAAAGCAATCAGAAAAATTCGATATAGGCAAATGAATACCCCCGACTAAACACCGCATGTGCGACTGACAGGACATTAGTTTTGTATTGATAAATTCCATGACTGTATGGTTATCCTGTCGCTAGCACTTGATCTCCCTGCGCGTGCAAAGTCATTATGATAATGTCCTGTTCGTGACTGGCGCTTGGAGCGTTTTCATATTTGACTTTTCTTAGTACTTGCGTTCACGTGTCATTCTCCTTTTGCTTTTTTCTGTATTTTTGTTAGTTTGACATCTGTTTGACCATAGACCAAATAGCCTGGATCGCCAACTCGTCACGTGACCCTTCGAGGTTACGACTCTCGACTTTCAGGTTTGAAAGGCCAGCGATTCGAAGACAGTGAAAAGAAAGCACGCTCCAGTTATTTGTGACAATGGGAGGTGACAATGAACTGGATTTTCCAAAACTCCAAACTAAACTTAACAAAACTCATCGAAAAACATGTTCCATACGCACTTTTGCTGAGTTTATTTTAGCATTTTCAGAACTTACCTCGGCAACTTCGTCCATGTTTACAATCGACAGCGGATGACATCCCCCTGATTTCTGAAAGGCCATGCAAGCGTAGGTTCCTAAATCCGAGAGGCCGCTACCTCGTAATGGAGAGAAAGAGCGGAGAGAGAGCTAGTTGGCGGTCCAGGATAAATGGTCTATGGTTTGACTTGTTTGTCTGTATTTTCTCGTTCTCTTTTCACCTCATCCCCCTCCTCATTCACACACCCCCGACCCCCACCTTTCCCTCCCCTCCCCCACCTGTTCGAATGTGTTTCGGCTATGCTTCCTGCTGTTCGAGGTTA
>NW_027128312.1:0-7500 GCF_037325665.1 Littorina saxatilis
GGCAAAGAGAGAGAGAGGGAGTGTTATTTCTATGGTGTTTGAGATTTACATGAATTCTCGATCAAAAATCCATGTCCCACCCAACATTACCAAGAGCGGGCTGGACTGCCGTGCAATTGTAGTGTACATGTGCTCTTTTGTGTGTTGCATTCAAGGCGGGGCTAAAAACGTGTTTCTTCTGAACGACTGGGAGTAATGGAGGAGCAGGGGGGGGGGGGGGGGGTGATGAGAGGTAGAGAACTGAGAGGCCTCAATGAGGAGCAGGGGGGTGGGGGTGATGAGAGGTAGAGAACTGAGAGGCCTCAATGAGGAGCAGGGGGGGGGGGGGGTGATGAGAGGTAGAGAACTGAGAGGCCTCAATGAGGAGCAGGGGGGGGGGGGGGGTGATGAGAGGTAGAGAACTGAGAGGCCTCAATGAGGAGCAGGGGGGGGGGGTGATGAGAGGGAGAGAACTGAGAGGCCTCAATGAGGAGCAGGGGGGGGGTGATGAGAGGGAGAGAACTGAGAGGCCTCAATGAGGAGCAGGGGGGGGGGGGTGATGAGAGGGAGAGAACTGAGAGGCCTCAATGAGGAGCAGGGGGGGGGGGGGGTGATGAGAGGGAGAGAACTGAGAGGCCTCAATGAGGAGCAGGGGGGGGGGGGGTGATGAGAGGGAGAGAACTGAGAGGCCTCAATGAGGAGCAGGGGGGGGGGGGTGATGAGAGGGAGAGAACTGAGAGGCCTCAATGAGGAGCAGGGGGGGGGTGATGAGAGGTAGAGAACTGAGAGGCCTCAATGAGGAGCAGGGGGGGGGGGGGTGATGAGAGGGAGAGAACTGAGAGGCCTCAATGAGCCAAAAATCAGTAACGTAAACAAAAACATACGCACACGTATACAAAACAGGACACACAAACGTAGACGAAATACTTGAAAAAAATCAAAGCATGCGCACACACGCGAGGACACACACAATAACTCATTGATACACATATTGACACACAATAACTCATTGATACACATACTGACACACAATAACTCATTGATACACATACTGACACACACTAACTCATTGATACACATACTGACACACAATAACTCATTCATACACATACTGACACACAATAACTCATTCATACACATACTGACACACAATAACTCATTGATACACATACTGACACACAATAACTCATTCATACACATACTGACACACAATAACTCATTGATACACATACTGACACACAATAACTCATTGATACACATACTGACACACAATAACTCATTGATACACATACTGACACACAATAACTCATTGGTGCACATACTGACACACAATAACTCATTGATACACATACTGACACACAATAACTCATTGATACACATACTGACACACAATAACTCATTGATACACATACTGACACACAATAACTCATTGATACACATACTGACACACAATAACTCATTGGTACACATACTGACACGCAGACACAAGCATCCAAGAACGCACGCACACATGCGAACACACTCACACACACACACCCCGCACACACACACACACACACACACACACACACACACACACACACACACACACACACACACACACACACACGCACACATGCACACAATTAATCAAATTCCTCAGGGGTGTCTTGTATTTTAGTGACTTTTGACTATTGTAGGGTGGAAGTTCAACAAGAATCTATTATTTGTATTATTACTTAAGCGTATACATTATAAAGGATACCACCACCATCATTACCCCCCCCTCTCTCTCTCTCTCTCTCTCTCTCTCTCTCTCTCTCTCTCTCTCTCTCTCTCTCTCTCTCTCTCTCTCTTTTTATCAGTATTGTACTCTGCATGTTATGTTATGCTCTGGCCTTACTTGTAGGCGAACGGTATGTTATATGTCCGTCTGTCGGTTATGTCCGAATGTTGTATATGGGTCATTCTCCAAAGCTGCGCACCGCCGATACCACTTCTAAAAATAGATGCAATGTGAACAAAGTTTAAAACTTTTTCCAAATTCTGTGTGTGCAGACTATAGAAGAATATTGTAAGAGACAATATTTAACTATTTTTGTTTCAAAATGTTGGTCTGTGTTTACTTTTACGATCATATAGTTTTAATTGTTGCAGCATTAATGTCGTTATTGTTAATTGTGACGTGCACGTGTAGGTATCATTATATTTGTTAAAAGTGTTTGCAGGGTTAATGTCGTTTATTTTTAATTGTCACGAGCATGTGTTGTATCGTATGGTTTAAAAAAAACCTGTTTTTGCTGGGTTAATGTCGTTATTTTTACGTGTGACGAGCATGAGTCGGTATCGTACACGTTTAATCGTTGTAGGAGGAGGCCTGGTGTGCATCGTGATGCGAGAAGAGTTCCTGGAGCATGTGCAGGAGTACCGCGACAACCTGGAGCCTGTCATCACAGACTTAGAGTCACGTGGAATATGGTGTCTGGCTTCAAAAACAGTCGTGCCCAATTATTTTCTTGATAAAAACGGCGTCGTGTTCAATTTTGTGAAATGCCAAAGGAACTAAACTCAAGACCACAATTAAACCCAAACAAGACTTGTAACTCCCCTAAGTTTTGGGAGAGGTATAGGAATACCTTTTAACGTACAAAACACTCAGACACAGTCAACCACTCTTACTCTAATCACTGACTCCACAACCAGGCAACATTCAAACCAAAGTTTATTATTTACACACACGACAACACCGCATTCACATTCACATCCAATCACAATCGCTCAAAATCAAAGATAGATGAAGAAGGAAGAATTATCTTAAAGTTTAACAAAACAAAATGGCTATGAGAATTTATAACTTGATACTAAAAGAACTGTAAATATCCCTAACTATTACCACCTATCACCTTAATTCCCTGATCCCGAAAAATCAAGAAGTCTCTTTATAAATCTATCTCAACTCAAAATCCGCTTATCTTCACCTACAGTAATCAATTAACCCCGTTATTTATTAACTAACTATTATTTCTAACTTACATTTACACTAATACCTCGTGATAGGGACTACCAACGTTTCTGCTACACTGCCTTCAACCTTGATGCAAAAGATCAACGCCAAACGCAGCTACACATGAAACCAGTAGGCCCAGCCACCATTAATACTAATTAACTTAACTTTAAATAACAAAACCCTCAATTCTCTTCCACTTATTTCAACACAATAAATGGTACGAACATTAATTCATCAATAACACATTCACATTAATCCACCACGTAACAACCTTACTTCATAACAACAAATTACCATATCACTACATACTTTTCTCTTCGTGCGTAATGATCACGACGTTTCACAACCAAGTCCAGTTCACATCTCGCCGATCCACAAAATCAACGTCGCTCAAAGAAAACAATAAAGACACTCCAGATTAGTCCCGTTGAAATGTAAATAACCAGGCCTGGTACTAAGTTAATAACATAATATTTAATTAATAGTCAATTTCTACCTAGTTTCCTCTAACACTTGCAAAATCTCTATGTCTTTAATGTGTTTAAACTCACTTATAGGTCACAATGCTTATTGAAGCCACAGCTGCATAACTCAAGGCACACAGATGCCATAATATATTCTTGTGCACAGACTGCTCGTGGCAATAGAATGCCAGCACCTTCCACCACTTTACCCACTGACGGTGGGCCACCTCACCTCCACAGCTCACACTTGCGACACACCGGTGGTCAAACACCCCACCAACTAACACGCCTTCCTCCCGGGTATAGAGCCGGAAGCTTCTTGCACCCGGAAACTCATGCTGTCCCCTGTGTCGTTCGTCTCTCCTGGCTTGGACTCTCCCACAGCCCCGCTTCTATGCTTGAACGCTGTCGTAGGAACAAAAGCCAAGTATAACTACTTGTTCCTCCAACAATACTTAATTATCTCCCCTTATCCACCAAGTCCATAAATTGACTCTAACAACAATATTTCCCTCGTTTGACTTCCCATAATTTCCATAATTACCTACTTAATTAACCACCCTGGCCATCTCATCAAAGTTACTATTTAACTTTAACCAACATCATTATCAAAATACCAGAGTCCCAACATGACCAATTATGTAATAATTCTTACACTTTCCACTCACTTAAATACCTAATTACAGCCTTTACTTTTATACAATTGTAAATACACCATCATCAATATAAATGTTCAAAGTATTTACAACTCCCATTTCACCAAATCAAAACAACATGGCTGCCCCCATAATAAACAATTCCTATTCCATTATTTGACCCAACCATTTACAAGCAGCCCCTTCACAACAACGCCACTTCCCTCACCCCTTATGAATTTAAGTCATATTACATAGTGGCACCTCGTTCTTCCCTCTTTCTCTACCCGTGCTGACGTCACATATTTACAACCAACCCCCCCGTCTTCTGTCTTGACGGTGAACTCCCGTTTACACCTCCCGTACCTCGTGTTCACTTTTCCGTACTTGCACCTACTACACGACTCATTCTCTGGAGTTAACGCTCTCTACCTTAAATTCACCCTCCATAAAATAAATCCTTCCCACACATGAGTTCACTCGCAGTAACTGCTGACACCTCTTTTCTTCTTTCCACCAGCCAACTCGCTCTCCACCCTTCTTGCACAATAAAAAACTGCCACCCCCTTTCCCTCGTTTCCCATTCCCCCTCTCCCCTTTCTACCCCCGACACCCAACACATAAAATAACACCAACCAAGGAAACTAAAAAACTAAACCTCTCTCATACACAAACACTACCGAACCAACAAATTTTGACCCTGAGCACGGAAGGAGAGAAAAACTACAGAATTTCAACACACCTTGCCGTTCGAGGATTGACCACCCGTAGAACCCTTGAAGCCACACCAAGACAGCTGGAACACAACTTGTCTCCGGGGTTGTATAAAACAACAACACGCCGGTCGGCCGGATAGAGCATTCACATCAACCATCCGTTCTCTTCACCGTTTTACACAGCAGTGACCTTCGAGCCTGTGACTCGTTCACGCACCACGCAACCCCACGTGCGTGAATACACTCCCGCGATTGGCTGTCCATATCCACGGACACACACCGAGTCACTGTATAGGCACCCATCTGAGCCAAAACCGCACGACACCCAGCTCATGCACGAATTACCAAATAAGTCATGGCTGGACTTGGGCAGAGTTTGTGACAAGACTCAACATTTGTTCTGTCCTTATACAAACAAGGAACATTGCTATGCAGTGTCGGGCGGTTACAGGAATAAAATACATCACATTTACTATTGCACTAAAAACCAACAACGACCTTTTTTGTGTGTAACAATTCTCCAATGATCTGTTTTTCAATACTGTGTTTTATCATAAGTATGTATCCACAGCGTGTCTGAGATGATGTGTTTTTCAATACTGTGTTTTATCATAAGTATGTATCCACAGCGTGTCTGATATGATGTGTTTTTCAATACTGTGTTTTATCATAAGTATGTATCCACAGCGTGTCTGAGATGATGTGTTTTTCAATACTGTGTTTTATCATAAGTATGTATCCACAGCGTGTCTGAGATGATGTGTTTTTCAATACTGTGTTTTATCATAAGTATGTATCCACAGCGTGTCTGATATGATGTGTTTTTCAATACTGTGTTTTATCATAAGTATGTATCCACAGCGTGTCTGAGATGATGTGTTTTTCAATACTGTGTTTTATCATAAGTATGTATCCACAGCGTGTCTGATATGATGTGTTTTTCAATACTATGTTTTATCATAAGTATGTATCCACAACGTGTCTGAGATGATGTGTTTTTCAATACTGTGTTTTATCATAAGTATGTATCCACAGCGTGTCTGATATGATGTGTTTTTCAATACTATGTTTTATCATAAGTATGTATCCACAACGTGTCTGAGATGATGTGTTTTTCAATACTGTGTTTTATCATAAGTATGTATCCACAGCGTGTCTGATATGATGTGTTTTTCAATACTGTGTTTTATCATAAGCAGTACATGAAGAGATCGACAAAACCATACTGGATTCCTTTTATTTTTGTATATGCGTGTGTGTGTGTGGGGGGGGTGAGGGGGTGGGAGTGTTAGCGTGAATGTGTGTTTGTGTGTGTTGGGGGGGGGGGGGGTGGGGGGGGGGGGTAGGGGAATGGGAGTGTTAGTGTGTCTGGGGGTGTGTGTGCTTACCTTCAACCAACATGCAAAGAACTCGACATGATGCCCTCTGGACAGCAAGGTAAAGAGAATTCAAGATGAAAGTGTGTGTGTGTGTGTGACGGTGTGTATGTATGTGTGTGTGTGTGTTTGTGTGTGTGTGTTTGTGTGTGTTTGAGTGCATGCGATCGTGCTTGTGTGTGTGGGGGGGGGGGGGGGTAGGGTGTCTGTGGATCTGAGTGTGTGTGTGTGTGGGGGGGGGGGGGTAGGGTGTCTGTGGATCTGAGTGTGTGTGTCTGTGCGTCCACACATATGTGTGTGTACGTGGGTGTGTATATGTGTGTCTGTGTGTGTGTGTACGCGTGTGCGCGCGCGTGAGTGTGTGTGTATGTGTGTGTGTGACAGGGGTGTGGGAGAAGGGGTTGTGTGTATGTGTGTGTGTGTGTGTACGTGCGTGCGTGTGTGTGTGTGTGTGTGTTCGTGCGTGTGTGTGTTCGTGCGTGTGTGTGTGTGTGTTTGTGTATAATAATAATAATAAATAATAATGGTGATTTCTATAGCGCTTTCGAACACACAAAGCGCTTTACAAAAGCAATAACAACATCATTACCAGAATGACGCCATTGACGGAATAGAACACAATCATAAACACTTTACAACAAAAACCAAAAACAAAACATAAATGTTACAAAAATCCAGAGGCTCTTACAGGAACGAACTCTCAGTATACACAACAATTATTATGCACACACACACACACACACATGTCCACACACACACACACACACACACACACACACACACACACACACACATGTCCACACACACACACACACACACACACAGTAAACATTGTTCATCCGAAAGTGCTCATTTACAGGGTCGCGACAACTACATCATCATAGAATGCTTCTCTGAAGAGGTGAGTCTTGAGATTTGCTTTGAAAGAAGGCAGAGATGGACTGAGACGTAGAGACAAAGGGAGTTTGTTCCAGATATGATCAGCTGCGACTGAAAGACAGCGGCCACCATGATCGTCCCTCTGATACTTAGGAGCTTTGACAAATTTATTTTGGGAGGCAGAACGGACAACCCTTTCAGGATTGTTTTTCTGCACGAGATCGGACAGGTACTGTGGAGCCGTGCCCGCGGCAATTTGATAGAAAATGCAGCAGATCTTGTATTTAATTCTTTGTTCCACTGGAAGCCAATGTAGCTGTTTGAGTAGAGGCGTGACGCTTTGTTTCATAGGTGTTCGAAACACGAGTCTAGCGGCAGCGTTCTGGACTAGTTGCAGGGGCTTGGTGACAGATTTGGGACATTCAGCGAGCAGTGAATTACAGTAGTCTAATCTAGAGAGTATGC
>NW_027128312.1:12500-20966 GCF_037325665.1 Littorina saxatilis
TCCTTCTTGTGTGTGTAACTATTTGTGGAAAGCTGCACTTGAATGTGCTGATTGGATTGTTTTGTGTATTGTGACAGTTTTTTGGATTGTATTTATCAATGGTTTAGGTGAGTGAACAGTTTTTCTTTCATTGGTATTTGCGTCCACGCTTACAGCGGAAAGACAATGGCGGATCTCAGTCATGATGAGTCAGATAGCGAACAAAAGGAATGCGCAGATTTGTCACGTAGTGGCGCTAACTCTGGAGTGCAAGAAATGTTTTCGGAGTTGATGAAACGATTTGATCGTATGGAGAAAAGGATGCATCACTTAGAAGAGAGTGACAGTGTTGAACACGAGAATGAAGCCAGTTCCGACAGGGTCGGTAACATATCTGGCATTTGCGCTGACAGGGTCAGCGAAGAAGACAAAAATGAGCTCGCCAGGGGCGAGGAGGAAGATGAGGAAAGCGTTTTTCAAGTGGTGGTGAAAAACGCTAACAGTAACACAAGTAAACCTGATATTCTGGACACACTGGAATTAGACCTGGAGCTGGCAGAAAAAGAGGGGGCCCCAGTTGCTGAGAAATTGGCAAAAATCGTTGAAAACAGATTCACTGTCCGCATGTCAGACCAGAAATTGCAAGAAAAACTAGACAAGCACTTGGTGCCAGAAAATTGCAAGCAAATTAAAGCTCCTCATTTAAACGAGGAGCTCATTGACAAAGGGAGTGTGGACAGGAATGCAAGGAAAAATGACATGCGCCTGTACAACATTCAAAAACTGCTGTCTAAAGCCTCCGCCGCACTAGTAAATGCACCAGACAAGCTTCATTCAGACATGCTTGAAATTTCAAACCAGACGACCGGCGATCTTGACAAAGAAACAGTGCTAAAAATGGCAAACGAGGGTCTCGCAGCAAATGGTGACGTCATTGCTCTTTTGGGTACAGCACAGTTAGAACTCTCTCAGAGACGAAGATTCCAGCTACAAGCCTGCTTGCCAAAAGACATCGCTTCTATCGCTAATGCAAAGATAGAGGTAGGGTCTGACAACTTGTTTGGAGAAGATGTTGACAAAAAGGTTCGCACAGCGCGCGAAGCTTACAAGTCGGCTTCAGGCAGGGGCAGTGGTGGCGCACACCGGTTCCAGCCTTACAGCCAGAGAGGAGGCAGGCCTTTTTTAGGAAGAGGCCACGCCTCTCAGTCAGCGAGAGGAATGACGACATACCGTTCCCGGGGGTCATTCAGGGCAAGAGGAAACTCGCGTGGGAACTACAACCGAAAGTAGACAAGAACTCTGATCATGCTGCCCAGCGTCCTGTTTCTGAGGTGAATACATTTTATGACAGTTTACAACAAACACTTTGTTTACTCAATGATCTGAAAGACAAATTTAAAGCAGGACAAATTAGGGAAAATATAGAACAGTGGGAGAAATTGACTTCAGACAAGGTTGTCCTTAGTATGGTGCAAGGGGTAAACATTGATTTTACAGAAGTGCCTGTGCATAGTGGTGAGATTTTTCAACCTAAGTTTTCACAAGAACAGACACTGGCCATTGACGCAGAAGTAGAGGAGCTGATAAGGAAAGGAGTAGTTGTTGAATGCAGTCATACTATGGGTGAATACATCTCACCTATTTTTGTGAGACCGAAGAAAGACAATAAGCTTAGACTTATCCTTAACCTGAAGAACTTGAATAAGACAGTTGAGTATCATCATTTCAAAATGGAAACATTACGTCATGCTTTAGCGCTGGTGACAGAGTGCTGTTGGTTTGCTTCTTTGGATTTAAAAGAGGCTTACTTCTCAGTTCATGTGAATGAAAAATCACAAGAGTACCTGAAGTTTTTCTGGAAGGGGAAGTTGTATAAGTTTACGGTTTTTCCTAATGGATTGGCGTGTTGCCCACGTTTGTTTACCAAGATTCTCAAACCTGTTATGGCCCACCTTCATAGCTTAGGGTTTATCTCCACCATCTTTATAGACGACACTTTGCTGATCGGTGATTCTGAGATAGAGTGCATCAGAAATGTTAAAACATCAATTGATGTGTTTCAAAAACTGGGGTTTGTCATACATCCCACCAAATCAGTTATCAGACCTTCCCACCAAATTACGTATCTAGGGTTTGAAATCAACTCAGAGACAATGACAGTGAGGCTGACTCAAGAAAGGAAGGACAGGATTGTGGTATTAGCCAATAGTCTACTGGAAAAAGGGAGATCAAAGATTAGAGAGCTTGCTAAATTGATTGGCATGGCAGTGGCTAGTTTTCAAGGAGTGAAATATGGGGCTCTGTGGTACAGAAACATGGAAAATGACAAAATTGTGGCATTAAAACAGAACCATGGAAACTATGATGCTGAAGTGATTTTCTCAGAGGAAGCCAAACAAGACATGGTATGGTGGAGAGATAACATTCTAGTAGCTGATAGCCCGGTTGATGTTTCACCAGGAGAGCCAGAATTTGTTATCCATTCAGATGCGTCTCTCACAGGATGGGGTTGTTCTTGTAGTGAGGGCAGAACAGGTGGGCACTGGACACAGACAGAAAAACAGATGCACATTAATGTGTTAGAACTACAAGCTGCATTGTTTGCTTTGAAGGCTTTCGCGAGTGACAAGAGGGGTATTCACATTCGACTTATGCTCGATAATACCACAGCTGTGGCATGCATAGCTAACATGGGAACTAATCACTCAGCTAACTGTAATGCTGTGACGAAGGAAATCTGGAATTTCTGTGTAGATAGAGACATTTGGGTGACAACTGCGTACATACCTGGTGTAGAGAATGTCGAAGCTGATGAAGAATCTAGAAAACTGAATTTAGATGCTGAGTGGAAGCTAAATTCGAATTTACTCTTCCACGCTCTTCAAATACTTGAGTTTGAGCCAGAGATAGATTTGTTTGCTTCCCGAATTAATTGTCAGTATCCCAGATACGTAGCATATCGGCCGGATCCAGAAGCGGTTAGTGTCAACGCACTTAACATGTCGTGGTATGGTTTGCGATTGTATGTTTTTCCACCTTTTTGTTTACTGCCCAGGGTACTACAAAAGATGAACAAGGACAAAGCACAAGGTGTGATAGTGGTTCCATACTGGCCAAGCCAGCCCTGGTTCCCTTGGTTAGGGAGCCTGTTGATAGCGAAGCCAGTTCTTGTGTCAGCAAGGGACAATCTACTTCACATGCCTGCAAACCCAAACATGGAGCATCGGCTCAGAAAAACACTGCAAATTCTTAT
This sequence comes from Littorina saxatilis, assembly GCF_037325665.1. NCBI lineage: Eukaryota > Metazoa > Mollusca > Gastropoda > Littorinimorpha > Littorinidae > Littorina > Littorina saxatilis. Next base: position 15,733 of record NW_027128312.1, read on the forward strand.
TTGCAAAGTATCAGGGGTAGGCTCAGAAGCAGAGGACTTTCGCAGCAAGCAGCCTCAGTGGTCTGCGCATCCTGGAGAACAGGGACAGCTAAACTGTATGCCGTATACATCAAAAAGTGGAAAATGTATGCGAGTAAAAGAGGCATTGATTCGGTTCACCCTTCTGTAATTAATGCAGTAAATTTCCTGGGAACATTGTTTGCTGCTGGACAAAGTTATAGTAGTATCTGTGTTGCGAGATCAGCGCTTTCAGGCTACCTTGAAATAGAAGACTGTGGCACTTTTGGTGAACACAGATTGGTTAAGCGGTTTGTAAAGGGGATTTTTGAATTGAGACCATCTTTCCCTAAATACTCTGCTACGTGGGACGTAGATACAGTTCTCTCTTATCTAGAGAATCTTATTCCATTGGGAAAATTGACTTTAAAAGAATTATCAAGCAAGTTAGCTACACTGATTGCTATCTTATCCGGACAAAGGTGTCAGACAATTCACTCCCTTTCTTTGTCGTCAATGAAACTTACAGGCTACAAGTGTGTGTTTCATATAAACTCAGTGATGAAACAATCAAAGAAAGGAAAACATGTAGCTCCAATTGAGTTATTGTCGTTTGACAAAAATCCTAATCTGTGTGTAATCGCAACCCTCAAAGAATATTTACGTCGTACAAAGGACTTGAGAGACACAGATAAACTGTTCGTAAGTTATCAAATACCTCATGGACCAATTTCCAAAGATACACTGGCTCGGTGGATTAGAGACACTCTAAGTAGAGCAGGTGTGGATACCTCTTTGTTCACGGCTCACAGCACCAGATCTGCAAGTACGTCGGCAGCGGCTGCCAGGGGCACGCCAATTGACGTCATAATGAAAGCTGCCGGATGGTCGTCGGAGTCCACCTTTGCTCGTTTTTACAAAAAGACACCTTCGGTTAACATGGGTCAAGTCTTACTGGACTCTTTTCTCAAGAAAGATTGAGGTGAGTGATTTCGTCAAAGAATATAACTTGACAGTTGGAAGGTTACAGTGGTGATAAACATGTACACATATCTCTAAAAATTCCTTGACGTAAACGTCCTGGCATGTTGAGGTTAAATTACCACAAACATGCGAGACTTACCTTGTGTAAGTTGAAGCTTGTTTCGGATTTAGCCGATACATGTTACAGGAACGTTTATGTCAAGTCCCACCCTAATTCTGTGGAAATAAAAATCCCAGCCCTTGGGTTACGTTATAGTCTAGTTCTCTTGAAGGAGAAAAATTAATTTGTGTACATGTTGTATGTATTATATGTTCTGAAGAGTGAGGCTGCGCATGCGCGTTCTTCTATTACTTGACATAAACGTTCCTGTAACATGTATCGGCTAAATCCGAAACAAGCTTCAACTTACACAAGGTAAGTCTCGCATGTTTGTGGTAATTAAGTCTGATAATATGCAGGGGTTTTAAAAGGGAGGTTCCACTGTATCTTATTTTGGCATTAAGGTTCAGTTGGTTTGGGAATAAATCATGTTCACTACTTTTAGAGCTGAACCTTGTGCTAAGAGTAAGAGATGCAGTTTTGATAAAAATACAGTTAGTAAGTTTCAATTCAATCATCTCTTATTAAAAAAAGCTGTAAGCTGTAACAATGTAAATGTAACTGAACAATTAAATGCAAGAAATAAATTAAATTGTGCGAGTTAGTGTACCCCCCCCCTCCCCCTCCCCCTGTTGAAAATATGATAAAACTTCAAGAAACGTGGAACCAACTGTGAAAATGATTTTGTGTTTTCAGCGCATGAACCTGTCAGCTGCCAATGCACTGCGTGACTTTCTGCGAGAGATGGATGAAGGCGTTGACTTTGAACATTTTACCCCGGAGCAGTTAAATGAGACCCTAGCACGGTTTTACGTCTGTGCGCGGACCCACGATGGCCAGCTGTACAGGGGGAAAAGCCTCCAAGGGATGCGATACGCCCTCAACAGGTACTTGCAAGCGCCACCCCACAACAAACTTTTTGATGTGATCAAAGATCCTGTTTTTAAGAAATCAAACGAAAACTTCAAGCTGGCTATGGCCGAGATCAAGAGTGAGGGGAAAGGGGATGTGCGACACACACCCCCCCTGTCGAAAGAAGATCTCCAGAGGCTCTACAACTCAATGTTCTTAAACACAAAGACACCCGCGGGCCTTGGGAACAAGGTCCAATTTGACATTCGCGTGTACTTTTTAAGGAGAGGGTGTGAAAACATGGACAAAATGACCAAAAACACTTTTTCGGTCAAAACAAACCCAACAACAGGAAAAAAGTATGTCATAAAAGAAAAAGATGAACTGACCAAAAACCACAGAGAGATGGATTCTGAAAAACTTACCGCAACCATGCCAGAGACAGGGGACGACAAGTGTCCTGTCGCCAGTTATGAAAAGTATCTCAGCCTTCTCCATCCTGACTGCGACAGGCTCTGGACCTTTCCAAACGATTCTTTCACCGACGAAGACAAGACATGGTACTCCCGAAAACCCATGGGGTACAATACACTCAGGTCTTTCATGCCGAAGCTCAGCAAACTTGCAAAGCTCAGCCAGGTATACACCAATCATTCAGCCAGGGCTACAGGAGTCACCATATTAGCGGACGCAGACTTCTCCCCAATTGACATCATGAGCGCCAGCACACACAAGAGCGTCAGTTCTCTGGCAGTTTATCAACGGACATCCCTGACAAAGAAGCTGGAAATGGGCAACACGATCTCTGCAGATTTAAACAATTCCCGCCAACTTTTCCCCCTTTCAGGCCCCTCTCCGTCACACGCGCAGCCTTCACTGCCACTGGCTTCAGCTTCCAACTCTTCGAGACGCCATCTTTCTTCCTCTGCAAAGCGAACTTCCACCTCAACAAGTGCAACCATATCATCGATGCAGTCCGTCGACATCGCCCAACAAGACCTGGAAGCTTTTTTCGACACAGAAAATGAACCTGAGGACTTCACTGGTGCAGCCCGGCGCCCTTCGGTCCCTTCCATTTTTCAAAACTGTCAAATCGGCACCGTCAACATTTACCACAAGTGACTGTACGCCATGCGTCACTCGAGGCTGTGCCGTTTCCTGGTTTCCCTCCCCTGAACTTGTTCGCCTGTTACTGTTAGTGGTCTGTTTCGACCCGGGTTTTTGTCTTTGGTACTTTCGAATGAGTTCTTTTCGTCATTGAAAACCTAACTGTTCTTACAGAATAAAAGTTATAGCAGCTGTTCATATTGACTTTGATTGCGTGTGTGCGAGAGTAAGAGGACAATCCCAACAAAAAAACACTTCCCGACATGACAGTAGCCTCCCTTGCATTAACTTCGGACTTCAGGTTTATCAATTCCAGTGTTCCGAAATCGAATGCGATAAAATCGTTATTGTTAGATTTTACTGTGATATCCAAATTTATCAGTCCTAATGTCTCGAAAGCTGAAATCATATCAGATCTCGGCTTACGCCTCGATCTGATATGATTTCAGCTTTCTCGACATTAGGACTGATAAATTTGGATATCACAGTAAAATCTAACAATAACTGATAATGGTGCACAGCTCTGGAGAATTACTATTTCACACACAAACAAAACTGCACTGACTATATTCTATGTGTTGCTATGGAACCGGAAGAGTTTTGACACTGGATTGATATTACAGTATTTGTTGTTTTCAGTAAAATATCCAAAAACAGTTCTCTGCGGTAGACGTATGGTATCAAAATGATATTTCCTCTCTCTCTCCCCCTTTCCCACTCTCTCTGTCCATCTCTCTGTCCGTTTCTCTCTGTCCATCTCTCTGTCTCTGTATTTGTTCTCTCTCTCTCTCTCTCTCTCTCTCTCTCTCTCTCTCTCTCTCTCTCTCTCTCTCTCTCTCTCTCTCTCTTGTTAGCATGTTCATGGATGTTTCCATGGAGATAGACCACGCATTCCACTGTCCCTAGAAAATGTACTGTCTGTCCGTGACGTCATTTCTTGATGACGCTAATTTTTAATGAAATCATGCGCTTGTCAGTGAACAACAAGCGATGTGTTGAGAGATTTTTCTTTCCGTATTTTAAAACGATAAAAATGTCACTCGGGTTGTTGTTGTCGGTGTCGGTGGTGATGGTGGCGGATGGTGGTGGATGTCGTGGTAGAGGATGATGTTGTCGTCGTAGTTGTCAGAGAGCGGCAGGTTGTAAGGACAGGTATTGCTGAGTTTCAGTAAATGGAGTCAATAAAATGCTGAATTTCAGTTCAACGGTTGTTGTTGTTGTTGTTGTGGTTGTTGTGGTTGTTGTTAGACATCGTTGGACGTTGCGGGATGTGTAGTTGAGACAGGTGGTGGTGGTGGCGGTGACGAGATGTGGGTGTCACTCAGTGTCGCTGTCGCTGTCTATTTCCTAACATCCTTCACCCAGATCACCTGGGCCGTGGACCGCGACATGGATCTCAGGCGGCCGATAGCGTCAGCATAACCAGCATCATACGTACCGTCCAGGAAGACGACGACGTGTCTCTCCAAGCCCCATACTGTGTCCTGATGGGCCACCGTCACCGCCTCGTCTCGACCCCTACCTGCCGCTCTCTGTGTGGGACCCGATGTCATTTCAGCCAGTTGTCTAACGGCCGCTGTGTCGTTATGAGCCACCTTACGGGTGGGGACGCCGCGTGACTCGAGGCCCCGGATGAAGGGTGCTGGTGAGTAGGGGTAATCATCCAGTGTGTCTGTGTCACAGTGCATGACACCCAGCACAAAGACGTCGCTGTAGGTGAGGCCGCCCTGCCCGTGGGGAGCGTTGTCATCGCAACCTGAAACATCACACACACCGTCAACACCACATCGTCGTTGTGTAAGATACATCCACACCGACTTCAACAACTACAACAACAACACCAACAACAACAACAGCAACGACGACGACGACACCACCATCACCATCAACAACAACCACGACACAAACAACAACGACGACCCATGTCTAACTTCCGCACCAACACCGGCTGCAGCAACACGTGAACAGAGACTACAACTACATCAGCAGCGCCACAACCACCTGAAAATAGGAAAAACAATTTTATATTATTTCGGGTTCAACACCTCACCTTGGCAGACTTGTGACGATATTATGTAAAAACGTCACAGTTAATGATGCAAATATCAATATTTCTTGTAAGTTTAATGACGTCATCGAAATGTTGTTGACTGACACTTACTGCATTATGAGAGAGAGATAGAGAGAGAGAGAG